>NW_019942663.1:121978-144684 GCF_002910315.2 Salvelinus sp. IW2-2015 | reverse complement strand
ACCCCCCCCCCATTTCCTCCAGCCATCCAGCACCACCCAGCTCCCAGTGTTCTAGCAGAGGGGCAAAGATATTAGACCCCCGATCCCCCCTAGACCCTCACTCCTCAGCCTCCAGCCTTCCATCTACCCGCCTCCCAACTACCACCAATCTATGTTGCCACCCAGCCTCCAAACATCCATCAGCCTTCCATTCCTTAGCCACCAGCATTTCTCATCAAACTCACATAACAGGCAATCACTGCTGATACGTAGGACTATGTAGTTTGGCAAGTGTGCGATTATATCCAATTGACCATGCTCACTATGAGAGGGAGGCATCGGTTTTTGAGTGCTGCCGTCACACACCCACTTCTGAGTCCTCACTGCCCTCTAGTGGGTAGGTTCCTATACAACGTCTCACATGGGGTACATCTCAATTCTTTCAAGTGGCATCTCTCCTTCTATATGGACATTTTATTTTGACTTTATTAATTAGGCAAGTCAGTTAAGCAATTCTACTTTACAAATGACGGCCTATAAGGTAGACACACACACCTCATGTAAAATACTATAACTAGCTTTGGGAAACAACATTGGGAGTCTGTGTATTGGTTTTACTCCTGAGTTGTGCATCGCTCTGGTGGGTGGCGATAGAAAAGAAACCTAACTCATTAAGAGTGTGGTAAGCCGTGTTTTAACATTCAGCATCACTACATCACAGGGAAATATATGATTCCTTCTAACAACAGATATCTACATATATTCAGGATGTTGTGTATCCTCGGAAATCAATCAGAAGTCATGTTAAACGTAACTGTTTTGAAAAAATTGTTTGTCCAAAAAAAGTGGTCTCTTGGCAAACTAACCCCGGGTTTAAGTTGAACTCTTGGGGGTAAGTGGTGCATTGTGTCCCGTGACAGTGGTGAATGGCGTTTGGTAGGTCGAAGTTAATTCATGGAATGGGGGGTGTGGTTATATTGTACGTGGGGTCCGAAATATTGACAACCTGGTAAAGATGAACGCATAAGAATTGTATAAATAAATTAGAAATCCTGAGCTATATGTGTTGCTCCAAAAAATGTGGCTATTATTTTATCACGTATCACATTGCTCACAACGTAAGTTTGCTGCAATTATAACACATTTTGCTATGGGCGGAGAGAGGATTTTGCAATTTTATAACTATTTCATGCAATTCTACTCATTTTGCCTCATGGCAAGAGAGGAAAATTAGCTGTTTACTGGGCCTTCATGAGGGCCAGCACAAGTTTGCCCATCCCTGACTTACATGAGTGTACAAAACAATCAGGAACCTCCGCCCCAGTTTCTGGACCACCTGACAACCTTACAATATCCCCTCAAGGGCACTTAAATCTCTTTGTCTTCGCCATTTCCCTCTAAATGGCACACATATAGCAATCATGCCTCAATTGCCTCCAAGGCCTAAAAATCTTCTACACCTGTGTCACCCATTCATCTACACTGATTGAAGTGGATTTAAAATGTCGACTCAATAAGGGACCATAGCTTTCCACTGGTCAGTCTATGTCATGGAAAAAGCAGGTGTTCTCAATGTTTTGTACACTCAGTGTATATGGACACAAAGTTGGATAACGACTATGAACTAACAGTCATTTCTTGAGGAAAAGCCATTCCAAAATAATATTAGGATACAGTGCAATGGATGGAATCAAATATAACAATCACGGGAAATGGTTACATTGTCAACGATAAAATTTAAGATTGGCTATCACTGACAAGCATGACAATTTTCCATTTATACAACTGAAGTCTGGTGATCAGTGTTTTTTCATCAATTTTCACTAGGAAGAAAAGCTATGCATTTAGCTTCAGTTGGTTGGAAGTAGCCGCTGTGCATGGCTTGCCATTCCCAAGCCAATTTAATTGTGGTTCCCGAGACTTGTTGTGGTGAGTTTGTGATGGGAAAAGTGACTGAATGGTTCCGAGAGCGTTTACCATAATTGGGAAACAATTCCGAAGAAACGTCAGACTGCGTGTGTCCGAAATGGACCTATTCATTTCAGTGCACTTCTTCATCTACACAGCTCACCAACTATCCCTCCACTATGTTGCCAAATTAGTGCACTGGTAAAGGGAATAGGTGCATTTTGGATGCACCTATATTCGCATCTCAGGTCTGCTGCATGTATGAGTAAGTGGATTATCCTTTCATACAGTATTTACTCCAGGGACAATACATTCATTACGAAGAGATTGATTCACCTGACACGGTTTAAACTGAGAAGTGTTTGGAGTGCATCTCCGAAGCTCTCTGCTAGTACTGGAACCTCGTAGGGGGCAGTGTGTCATAGAATAGAATCATATGATTCTGTGTCCCAGCTAGAGGGGGATTTGTTTTACATATCTGGGCGTATTTCCCAAATGGCGCCGTATTGCCTATATAGTTTCCCCTATTGACCCTGGTCAAAGTAGTGCACTATAGCTTTGGTATTTGGAACACAACCTGGGACGTATGGAGAGAGTTGGAGGTGGGGGGTTTGGATGTGGGGAGCTTGGGAGCTGGGATTTGGGTCTGTGATGATTACTACTGCTGCCAACACTGATTAAAAGGTTAAGTTGACTAATAGGTGAGTACGTTTACATGCACTTTAATAATTAGATGATTAAGGCAGAGATATGGCAATAGTCATGTAAACACTTAATCTGCTTATCTTACTCGGCGTAAGGTCAAAATCGAAGTAAGCATGAGGCTGATTAAAACACCTGGCAATCTTTTGAATTTTAGGACATGTAACGCTTAAAATCGGCATCCAAGCTGTGTATTTGATCTGACATCGTGCCACAAGCCCGGTAAGTGCAAGTCTCCTCGAACGTGAGTTCGGCAAACTGAACAAATGGCATCTCGAAATAGTTTTCACGAAAAAAACTCATATGCCAGAACTCAGAATCAAAACGGTGCAAATAACATGGTTCACTGTGGTAGAAGTTTATTTTGAAAAGGTGATTTTCCTGCATTCATCATGGTAAGCCTGATTTCAGATGTGTCCATGTTATGGATTATTAGGGAAATCGTTATTTTTGCAAAGCATGTAAACGTTAAAACAAACTATTCTATTAACTCTGACTATCCCAATAATCTTAATTGTGTGCATGTAACGTACTTGACTTTCTTTTGTGGTGAACTGCCCTTCCATCGAGATGCGATATGAAAGGTACATTTTCTTCACACTCCTACCCGATGCGCGTTGTGTCGGCGCGCGCGCATGGGCCTTTGTGTGTGTGTGTGGAATCAGATATTTTCATTTGTGGGAGTGAGGGAATAAGGACACACACACTCAAATTGGAGGAAAGCTGTCTTGTAAAGTCATGTCTCGAAAACCCAACCAGCCACTGAATTGGGTAAAAAAATGCCATCGTCCGTATTCCCTGACCTTGAGACACGCGGGGGGGGGGGGGGGGGGCAGGAGGTAGTAGCACTGTCTGTCTCTTTGCTATGTGGGAGAGGAGCAGGAGTATGTGTCAGGAGAGTGAAAGGTTGTAGGTCGGGGGTGTGATACAAGAGGTGGGAAGGGCGAATTATGTGAGTGAGAGTGGAGTATGTGAGCTGTGTTTGGTGAGAGTGGGAGTGTTGTGAGTGTTCTGTGAGAATGGAGTGAGTGTGGTGAGTGAGTGAAGGGTGGCCACTCTGGCAGAGAAGGTGTGTAGTCAGGTTGTATGAAACAGTCTGGCAGAGAGGTGTGTATCAGGTGTAATGACACATCCGCATGAGAGTGTGTATTAGGTGTATGAACAGTCTGGCAGCAGGTTGTGTGTATAGGTTGTCATGAACATCTCGCAGAGAGTGTGTATCAGGTGTATGACAGTCTGGGCAGAGAGGTGTCGTATCAAGGTGTATGAGAGACGTGTGATCTGAGTCTGGGGATATGTACAGAATGGGGTCTAGGGGGGCAAGCAATGGTGTAGCACTATCTTGTAGGTTCTGGCTCACAGTTCTATTAATTTATTTTGGTAATCCGTTATTTAAGTAGGGATAGACACAATTTAAACATTGAATTAACAAGAATCCGATGCATTGCACCATCACACTTAAGGCGACACTAACATTCAGGGTTTGTCCCTAGATTACTTATATAAAGGAAGGGCAACTTTGATGGAGGTGGGGGCCACCATTTTTTACTCATTGTGAGGGGCCACAGTTTCTCGCGGGTCTGCATATCCACATCCATCTTTTTTGTTTTGTTGCAATTCTATACATATTGCTATGGAGTGTAGAGAAAAAGTTGCAGTATGTGACCAGAAATAAAATAGGGGCTACACCCCTGCTTGTTTTAAAGTTTGTATACACAAGGCATGATGATGTGCTTCTACATCTGCATTGCTTGCTCTTTAGGGTTTTAGGCTGGGTTTCTGTATAGCACTTTGTGACACCTGTTGATGTAAAAAGGGCTTTATAAATACATTTGATTGATGTCTGCTCTGTAACAATAAAATGCACTAACTTGAATTCATATGCATGACCCATTGCATGAAACGGACAAAGTTGAATCATCATTTGACTATATTAGCCCACACAGCTACAAGGATACACTTTCATGCCAGGTTTAGGACCTCATATTGTAGCTTCTAGAGACCCTAACTTATGTATAAAACAATCTACACTGAACTGAATTGAGCATGTTTGGGATGCTCTGGATCGACGTGTACAAAAGCGTGTTCCAGTTCCCACCAATATTCAGCAACTTTGCACAGCCATTGAAGAGGAGTGGGACAACATTCCACAGGCCACAATCAACAGCCTGATCAACTGTATGCGAAGGAGATGTGTCGCGCTGCATGAGGTAAATGGTGGTCACACCAGATACTGACTGGTTTTCTGATCCACGCCACTACCTATTTTTTTTAAGTATCTGTGACCAACATGCATATTTATTTAGTATTTTATTTAACTAGGCAAGTCAGTTAAGAACAAATTCTTATTTACAATGACGGCCTACCCCGGTCAATCCCGGAAGACGCTGGGCCAATTGTGTGCCGCCCTATGTGACCCCCAATCACGACCGGTTGTGATACAGCCTGGAATCAAACCAGGGTCTGTGGTGACACCTGTAGCACTGAGATGCAGTGCCATAGATCTCTGCGCCACTCGGGAGCATATCTGTATTCCCGGTCATGTGAAATCCATAGATTAGGGCCTAATTAATTTATTTCAATTGACTGATTTCCTTGTCTGAACTGTAACTCAGTAAAATATTTGAAATTGTTGCATGTTGTGTTTAGATTTTTGTACAGTATACTTTGGGTTAGATCAGCGATTCCCAAACTCAGGCCTCGGGACACCAAGGGGAGCAAAAAAATGTCTCTCCAAATAATCAACTAATCATCAAGTTTTGATAATTTGTATCAGCTGTGTAGTCAACATAGAGAAGCTAACTTACTATTTATATAACTTTTCAATCTGATTTTTGTTTCCCTCGTGTAAGTTAGCTGAACAAGATCCCGTTTATTTCCTATTTACGAAGTTCTGCTGTTCCCCCTTGTCTCACGGAGTGTTTGTTCCCTGGGTCCCTTTTTTGTTCATGGATGATGATAGGCTACATGAAAAGGCTCAACTCTGGGTGCCGAACATGGAGCTCCTAGCTACAGAATTGGAACGGGATGTGTGATGCTCCATTCCCGTTACAGCTTGGCTAGTGTACATTTTGGAATCGGATTTTTCAATTAACCTGTTCTTGTCAATACTTTTCTAAAGATTCGAGAACGAAGAAAGTATCTTATACATGTTCGTGTACAGTTGCTGGGGGGGTTCTCCAAAAACCGGAGAAATTCAGAAAAATATTAATTACACATTTTCTATCAAGTGGGAAATGCTTCTTAAGTTCCTCAGCGTTCACATCACCGAGGACTTGTCATGGACCACCACCACCACCACAGCGTCAATCTTTGTTTTGGTCGCACAGCACTGTGTGATGCGCCGTCATCTACACATAGAAACAACTTGTTACGGCAAAGATGTTGGGAAATGCAAGATGTCCGGCAGCTAAAATGACGAGGGAACTCCTCACTCGGTTCAAAACGTGGATTTAATATCGTTCAGACATTTCTCATGTTTTTGGAGAACCACCTGCAACTGGACAGACATTTCTAAGATACACTTCTCTTCTGAATCTAGAAAGAAGAAAGTATCGCCAAGAACAGGTCATTGAAAAATTCCTAAAATGTACACTAGCCAAGCTGTTCCTATTCTGTAGCTAGGAGCTAGCTGCTTGGCCTCACTGCAGAGTACGCTCTAGACCAGGAGGTCTGATATAGTTCCCCTGGAGAAAGGCAGGCTTTGGGGAGTGTGGCACAACAATCAGGGGAGTAAAACTCTAAATTGTCAGGCCTCCCGAGTGGCGCAGCGGTCTAAGGCAGCTAACTTACATGAGGAAAACAAAACTCGAGCTTGAAAAGGTAGATAAATAGTAAGTTAGCTTCTCTATGTTGACTACACAGCTGATTCAAATTATCAAAGCTAGTTGATTATTTGAAAAAACGAAATGTGCTCCCCTTGGTGTCCCGAGGCCTGAGTTTGGGAATCGCTGATCTAACCCAAAGTATAGAGGCGTCACTGCAGACCCGGGTTCAATCCTGGGCTGTATCACAACTGGCCGTGATCGGGAGTCCCGTCGGGCGGCGCACAGCGACTCGCTGTGGTGGGCTGGGCGCCTGCAGGCTGACCTCGGTCGTCAGGTGAATGGTGTTTCCTCCGACACATTGGTGCAGCTGATTTCCCGGGTTAAGCGGGCGGGTGTTTAGAAGCACGGTTTGCCGTTTCGGAGAACGCATGACTCGACCTTCGTCTCCCGAGCCCGTTGGGAAGTTGTAAAGTTGAGACAACATTTGAAATTGGGAAGAAAAAGGGGGTAAAAATAAATAAGAAGACCTTGCTGCAAGTGAGTTTTCTGATTGATTTATTGGCAGTGATGCTCTCAAACCGAACAAAGATTTGAGGGGCCAGGACACTGCTCTCCATGCAGCCAAGATAGCAATGGTAATATCTCTGCTTTGTGTGTTTTCCGCATGCATTTGCCTGCTGATCATATTATTAAAGTCTTTGTTTTTCCCCATTCTGTCTCTGTTCACAGTCCATGTTAAGGCCCAAGCCATGTTTTGTTTTTTTGGCACCCTAGTTTTAATGATCTAGATAAAGTAGATTGGGGGGGTGATGACTGCACGTAATGATCATTACAAAAACACAATGTTCTACATCAATCTGTAAGCTCTTTGTGGTAGTTGTAGCTGTTGTATGACTAAGTAAATACTAGAATAAAAACGGTAGCATCCTGTAGCAGCATATTCCATATAGATTCCATCTGCAAGTCAACATAGAACAAGATACAGTAGTAAACACCAGGGGGTGAGTGACGAGTGAAAGGATGTTCGACTGGCACCACATAGTCGTTGTAGTCATTTTAAATGGACAAGAAGAGTGGTAGTACAGTAGGCTAATTTATTGTTAAATGTAGTCAATTGTTACACTTAGATATGGGTTGTGTGCTAGTTTGAGTGTGGTCATGTCAGTGTTATGTAGTAGTAGATGCAGGCTACTTGATTATGGATAGTAGGGTGCATAAAACTTCATAAATTCGTAACAAGGGGCAATATTTCAGAAGGTACAATAGAAATGACGGTTAGAAAATGTGGAAGAGCAGTAGTGGTCACATCTACAAAAAATATGTATGTTTGTTTCTAACTTCAAGTATGTCTAGTAATCAAGTGACAAGTTGACTTAAGCTGGTAATTTGTAGTAATGTTGGTATTTTTCGCTTTGGAGCTCTTACAGAAATTTGAGAAACTGAAAGAAGTAAAGATTCCGTGGAATGTCATAAGCACTAATTACAAGTGAAGATTCCATAGAATGTCATGACTCTTTGCTCCCTCTGCTCTTGAGGGTAAGGGACTAGATAAAGGAAACGGGGTTAGGTTAAGCCAGTTGAACAGCCATTTTTAAACAATTAGGCTGTGCTCACACAGGCAGCCCAATTCTGATCTTTTTCCCACTAATTAGTCTTTTGACCAATTACATCAGATCATCAAAAGACCAATTAGCGGGGAGGGATCAATATTGGGCTGCCTTTCTGAACAGCCTGCTAGGCTCCGTACAAACTGCAATGGCTGAGAAGAATCAGACGGATCTTGGATCTTTCCCTCCAATGCTTTTGAGGAGGTGAGGAGAGAAGACACAAGGAATGGAGGAAATATTAATTTGGCCTTTTCTCAATTGGGTACACACATTTAAAAATGACATGCTACTTATTTTATCAATAGCATTTCTAGCACAACTAGCTACATTTCTTTTTACTACCTTACATATACATTTTACGATTCCACCCCCATAAATAGAATTTTCCTGATGACGAGAATGAGTCTAGCGATGTAGGAGTTTCATTCCTGCTGCTCTATAACAGGTCTTGGATTGAATCCTGGGGGCATATTCATTACAGAAACAGTTTACCATTTAAGAACCAAACGGAAGCAAACAGAGCAAAACAAGAGTTTATATTGGTCAAATTCAGGTTAGGTCCCTCCCCGTTTCGTTAGGTTTTCTTCCATTTAGGAAATGTTTTTCAACAGAATCGGTATAATGAATACACCCCCAGGCCTCAATCTTGTTCTGAGGGAAGCTCAGCCTCATGGGCAGATCTAATGTAATTGGTTGGATGAAAGCTCAGTGGGCAGCACTTAGGAGTTTATGGGTAAAAAAATATAAAAAAGAAAAGGCCTTACAGGTGGCAGGAGCGACCTGCAAGGTTGCCAGTTCGTATCCAGGGGCCTGTTGCACAAAACTAGGATAAGGGATTAAGCCAGGATATCTTGGTGATCCTGGCTCAATTGATCCGTAATCCGGTTGCACTAAAGATGGATAGGGGGCAGGAGGATATGTTATGGTATAAATTACCATGGAGATTTATTCTGTGGAGCTAGCCTGCTCCAGACCAGGCTAAATTCCAGGATCTATTTAATCTCATCCCTAATGTCAGTCAGCAGTCACCACAAATGGAAACCAATAGTTATTTCACTGCTCACTATACATTGTTATCACATATAACTAGACCCCACTGTTATTATTTAAACGTTTGTGATCATTAATTTCAATGATTTTGGATAAAAAATGATTTTTAGATGATGTTGCTATCATTAGATAATTTACAGTTTCCCATAGACTTATAAGGCTATATATAAATGATAGAATATTAGGGCCACAGAGGGGAAAAAAACACAAGTCATAATATTGTAACCAGTTGTTTTAAAGGAGGACAGTTGTTAAAATGACAGATGTGGGGCATTTCGTGAAATTGTACTTCAGTATGGTTTCATAAACAAAGACATGCTGATGTGCCAGAATATTAAGTATCACATTGTCATAAGTATCAAAACTGTAAAAACAATATGTAGCTTTTCTGCAGAAAGAACCAGCCTCATAAATTTATGACTTTATCCTTTTTCTTCAGTGTGGCCCTAGTACTCTGTCATATAAACAAATACACATTCATATGAATATAAAACACAATGTGTAACATTATGTTCCTTTATTGAATAAGGACAAAACAAAGCAGGTAAACCATCAGCTCCTTTCGAAACTGAAGTCACAGTGACTCTACAAGATGGAAAGCACAGAATCCAAGCATATTTATCAAATGATACATACACATTCAAAGGTCTGTATATAACACACCCTGCAATGTCTGCACACTAAAATAAATGCAGGACAAATCCATACACATCAACTGAACAGACAAATGAATGGATGCAGTAGCCTCCCTGCAGCCTTGTATTACAACAGTATCCGCACAAACATCATAAGAGGCCAAATTCGTCAAAAAACGAACCCAAAAAAAAACCAATTCCTCTGCCACCGCAGGACATATTTAACCAAAATTGAAAGCACACATACTAACTAAAATAATTCAACACATATTGGTCCCCTCAGCAGCACCACTGTCGTCATCAGGGGAAGATTGCCGGATTGTCCCAGTCCATGGCTGGTGGCACTCTGGGGGCCTCTCCTTCCTCAGGCAGGCCACATTGTGGAGGACAGCACAAGCCACAGTAATATCACATGCCCTAACAGGGCTGACCCTTAATTTGTGAAGGCAGTGAAAGCGTGCCTTCAGGAGGCCAAAGATTTCAACTCTGGCCCTGGTCCTGGCATGGGCATGGTTGTAGGCCTGCTGTGCTTCCTGGGGTCTGTGAAAGGTGTCAGGAGAAAAGGCTGGCAGCCATACCCCCTGTCTCCCAGCAACAACACCGAGAGAATTCACCTGTCAACACAAATCTCATCATTACTACCTCATAAACAGTGATATTCTTGACACAGCCATGATGGTTATAAATAGGGGTTGTGTGGCTTACCTTGTGATAGGCACTGATAGATTTCAGAGGCCGAGAAAGATTCTGGAGTCATGGACTGAGCCAGGCCATTTTGCCAACAACATTGCTGATCACACAGTCAGCATTGCAGACCATCTCTGAAATCATAAGATGAGAATATTACAGACACTAATATCACATCACACATCTGGCAATGCAAAGCAGTGTTTCGTCATGGACAATATCAAAAAGTTATGTTCACCTGAACATTCATGCTGTAAAGGATTTCCTATTCACAAAATCGCGCCTCATGGGCACCTGAGGGGGCTTTTATCCTTATGTGTGTGCAGTCCACTGCACCAATGACATTGGGGAAACCTGTCACACAAATTAATGAGTATCCTACTATGTGTTAACAGTTGTCCTGTAATTTGTAGATCCTCTTACCTGCAATCCTATAGAACTCCTCTTTGATGTCACAGAGTCTTCTGTGGCCAGGGAAGGAGATGAAGACATCTGCTAATGCTTTGATAGCCAACACACTCCTTATTGTGCGGCAAATTGTGGCCTTGTTCAGCTGTTCTGCATCCCCCACTGAGTACAGGAAGGCTCCACTAGCAAAAAAGCGCAAGGCCACACAAACCATTTGCTCCACACTCAGTGCATGGCTCCGTGCAGTGCGGTGCTTAATCCTGGGACCCAGTAGTCTGCATAGATACCTGATGCCATCTGCAGAAAACTGTATCTTTCATATAGATGGTCATCAGGGAAGGCCAGTGGTCCAACGGTCCCTGAAGACCCTTTCTCGCCTGAAGGCTCTCCTCAGCACAAGTGCTTCTTCATCCACCACATCTCGCACGAATGGCATGCCATTGTCAGAGCAGAAAGGAACACACCAATTTTGGGCCTTCATATAGGCTAGTGCCACACCTGGTGCTGGGGGGGTGGCAAAAGAGGGCGATGCCTTATAACGATGACTTGGTTGTACTGATTGCTGGGAAATAAAAAAAACCTTAGAAAGATGCCACCGTCCTGTGTGCTCACAATAAAAGCTCATATGTCATGGCTCACTTGACTTTACGAGAATATACATATTTTTTTTTTGAGCTGTGTCATCTTCTTGGAGCTGGGGGAGGAAAGAAAAATAATGATTAATACATTTGTGTTACAGTTAGCATACAGTGTACATTGAAGGCATATCTCACCTCCCTCTCAAGTTTTTTTATTTCAAGGTCCAGTTTCCTAATTGTCCTCTTTTTTATTTCGGACTCCAGTGCAAGATTTTCCATCTTTTTCTTCTTGTCTGAATGTCTATGTCTGCCAGTTCTATTTGGCCGCCGGAGGTGGTTGCCATACAACTTTCTGATAGCTTGTGAGCTCTGTGAACACAATACAATTAGCGCAGCTGGAATTTGGCAGGATGTGGTGTCTTTTATTAATACGCACTATGTTGCCAGGCTGGTTTTCCCACTGTATAGCATCTGGGTCCTGTAAAAGAAATTAGATTTTTTGATTTTGATGAGGACTCCTCACCATTGTAGAGTAAATAGTACTTTCACAGTCTTAACATGATACTTCATGCCTTCTGGAATCCAGAGAGATGGTCTCCTCCTCATCATCGTCTCCATCATGTGCTGTTGCTGCTGCACTGGGGCCTTCACCCTATCACATTTAATCGGATTCATATTGAAGCTAGTAGACAAGACATGCAGGCCTACAGTATGCCTTTGATGGAGTACTCACTGGATCAGCATCGTCTGGTGCTTGTGCTGGTGGCTCTAACAGGAACACAGTGCTGCAAGACACTGCAAGGCAATAGGTAAACCAAAGTCAGACAGTCCAAATTGATTCAATATGAATGTGGTTGTATCCCATGTAGAGATGGAAGGACATACCTTGAATGAAGCGGGTGGCATCTTGGAAGGAACCTATGCTCGTCTCTTTCCCCCAGGATCCCCTCTAAGACGGGCCTGCCTTTATTTAGCTCCAAGGCCATGTCCTCTGCTGGGGTAAGGTCAGCCTTTGGTGACCCACCACCCGTGCCTTGTCTGTGGGTATTCTTTTTCACTGCTAAAACAGTACAGACAATGTGTGAGCAGGCACCTTCTGGGTACAATATATGCTTGTGCTTTGTTAAATATTAGTCAGGGACCATACCATTCTGCAGAATGTTCTTGTATTTGATTTTGACCTGCTGCCATGTCCGTTTTGGCCCGTTCATGTTTAATCTACACACACACACACACACACACACCACACACATTTAATGGAGTCACACTGCAAAAAATTACTTGGTATTTTTGTCTTGTTTTCAGTAAAAATATCAAACAATTTATCATAGCTTTATACAGTGTGATGGAGTTACTTTACACAATTTCACTCATATCTGCAGTGCATTTCAATTAAAAATTTAACCGTTTCATAATTACAGTACAACTGCATTTTTGGAGATGTGAATTAAATATTTGAATTGTAATTGTGATGTTTCAGCGGAGCGGTGAGTGTGTAATTGTGCACTACTTACGCATTCAGGCGGTCTGCAATACTTTGCCACGCTTTTTCTCTTTGCTTTATCACTGTGGCGGTGTTGCCTTTCTTCTTAATTATATCTTTTACCTCCTCGTATGCCTCCATGAGGATTTGTGCTTCCGACGGGGAAAAGTACGCGGCTCTAGTTGCCATGGTAAATCAGTTAATCTGTGATCTGTGGCGGGGTCTATTTGAGTGAGCCGTGAGCGCGCACCTATCCAGGATTGGTTTCACCTGGTTTAATGAATCCGTGTCTGCTCATCCTGGCTTGGTCTTTGTGCAACCAATTAAGCCTGGACGCACATGTTTTGGCTTCATTGAGCTCAGCTGAGTCATTTATCCCGGATGTCTTAATTCTACTTTTGTGCAACAGGCCCCAGGTTGCAACTTTTGTTTACAACCTTACCTAACATTCTTAACTAATAATATTTCTAATCTAACAGTATACGTTTCAAAGGTCTCCATTCAATCCGTATCGTGGAAATTCAGCTTTGTAGCACGATGGACAATTAAAGGCAATGTTCCCGGTTTGAAATATGAGTTAAAAAAAAGACTGGTTCACTCACCCCTGCTGATACAGTGGACTAGACCATAAGATAGGTACCCAAAGGTCATAAATTTGAATCGTGCCCCCTTGGTGTAAGATTTTTTGCTGGAAGTATTATATAACATAAAGCCTTTCATCTGGATTCATCTTTATTTTGTTGCTGAAGTTAATACCTGGTAAGATAGTATACTATCCTCAGGGCCCATATTCATAAACCCTAGAGCAGCTATGCTGCTGTTTAGCTGTTTACATCATAATGAATACAATTACATGGGATATGGGGGGGACCTGATCCTAGCACAGCACTCAGATGCTTTATGAATGCAGGTCTAGTTCTGTTTGATTCCAGGGCAACACTCCCATCTGGTGGTCTAGTTAGTGAACTGTATGGTGTGGAAAAATAAAGCACTCCACCAATGGGATTTACTGGGGAAGTTAACATTTTGGACTTTGTCCCAATTATCTCTTCTTTCTCCCAAAGTGTGCACCTGTTCACTTTCCTTCATGATTAAAAGTAAATTTGAAAATAAATATTTAGGAAACTCCCACTAGCCCATACATCCACCAATTCAATGTTTTTAGATTTGTGGTAAGTAGTAAACAAGTGTACACTTCAGGAGAAAGAATATAATATTGGGACACAATCCCAATTATTAGTACATTGAAAGAGTCATATTTCAGAAATATGACTTGAACTTTTCATCAGACTTATATAAAACATAACACAAACAAACCAAGCCATTGTGTAGTTTTATTCCCCCTTTATGTGTTTCTGTGAATATTTACAAAACCATAAGCCTATGTACAATACCAACTCGCAAATGAACAAATAAGCTACGGATAGCACAAACTAACCAGTTTACGTAATGATCATATTTTTTTTATGTACACTGAAACTGGCAAGATGATAGCGTGAAACAATGTACGATTATATGTGATTATGTTAAATGAATTCAACTATCTGTCGAGAGGCGTTGTGTGGTTTTATTCCAATAAGACAAGATGTCGGGTTACTTGGCGCTCTGATTAACCTACAAAGAAACCTAGCTATGGTCCGGGGCGTTAGTGCGACTTACTACAGCTGAGAAGGCTCCGGCCGTGATTCAACCCGACCGCGCTTCGTCGGCTATGCACTTTTTAAAAGGCAATGTTCCCGCGTTCGTAGAGCCCGCGTGCATGGTAAACTCTGCACGTGTTGGCTTAATCGGAAATTACTTTTAAAATGTCAAGCGCGCTATAACGCAAATCTACTAATGTTCGGATTGAATGCCGGCCTAAGAGTTAGCAAGCCACACTAACACCCTGGACTAGAGCTACAAGCAGCCCATCATCTAACTGCAATGAACCATAGAGACTAGAGTAGCTTAAAAAAGACTGGGAGCTACACTGGTCAGTCTGAAAAGACAAAACGATCAACAAACGACGCAACAACACTGCATGTATAAAAAAAAAAATATATATAACGTGGCATAGTATTCAGCTATGCTCACTCTTTTGAAAAATGCCCCCCAAAAATCACTTAGTAACATAGAAGAAGTTAAATACGGAACTCTGCACTTCGCAGAATTATGGCCCGACGGGCTAATGCACCTTTTTAAACTGCTTTTAAGAAAACGCATGTGCAACAGGCTCAAAAAAAAAGAAAAAAGATGCCAACAAGAATATACTTCGTGTATTTTAGGCAAAAGCAGTATTCAACTGCTGTCTTGTAGTGTCAATTTTGAAGGGAGCGGAAAAGCCCCAAGCTGACTATAGTGTCTTAGGTAGTCCAAAAACAACACATTGATGGTGGCGTCCCCCCCCAACCCAGGGACTCTCTAGCCTGGGGTGCAGGCTTTTGCTCCGGCCCAGCACTATTAACACACCCGTTTTAAGTAATGAACTAACCATGGCCTTTCAGTCAGGTCTAGTTTGATCAGGTGAGTTAGTGCTGGGCTGGAACTAAAGCATGCACTCTCCAGGACTGGGTGTTGGGAGACCCTATAACATCTTCTCAGCACTAGAAATACACACACTACAGCGCCAAACTCTTAACAGTGTCAAGCTTTTTTTGTGTTCAGAAACGTCCCTACAACACTTGAGTGTCTCAAACACCCATGAAACACGAGTCCAGAAAATCTGAATACAACAATCTGTGGTGTGTTATCATTAACATCATTCTAATGTTACCATCATTAACATTGTTCGTCTCGTTTTGGAGAGAGAACAAAACGAACATGTCCATATACACTGTATACTACACAGGTTGTGGCCACTCCTACACAGTCACTCCTTCTCTCACTCCCCATCTCTTCCTCGCTTTGTCTCAGAGGACTATATATAAGGGTATCAATAGCTAGGTTTCCATCTAATTGGTGACAGATATTCGAAAATCTGCATCAAAACAATATGCGCATTTTCCCCACCAGAAATGATTCCATCAAATCGACTGTGCGTGATGACGTAGTGCACATAAAAATACCTTTTGCTGTTAAATTCCCGTGTACCGAATAAAAAAAAAAAAAGTTAAATGGGTTTCCATCAAATTTTCAACTCTACGGATGGGTTTCTCACAAAAAGTGTTTTTATATTGCGACGAGTCTGCCCAGTCTGGTATTGGAAAATAGCGCAGGCGCACATATAGCCTACATGATGAGAATATTATGGCCAAAAGAGCGAGATTATTTTAATTTGTCAAATGGCAGCCAAGCATCAATCATTTCACCAGAATAAAACCCTGGATATTTCTTGTAAAGTAGCATCAAGCTCATCACCTTGCACTTTCGATATGATGGTTTTTATATCAATATTTGCGCATAAAAGCATTTCCCACCAACATTTCTCGTGTACTTCATTTTACCCACACAAAAAGATCCCACCTTGTCTCGCGTATTTTGTTTTGTTGACATTTGGAAAGTTTATCGAAAATTTTTCTGTTTCCATCAGGCCTGTCGTGACATTTTTGACCCGACATGGACTTTTCTTGCATTAAAAGGTTGGATGGAAACCTGCTTAATGACATGTAGGCTACATACCCACATTAGCGTACCACTTCGAACACACGCCCACTACATTGCTTCCTTAAGCGTCAACTCTGTTGCACTACAGAGTTGACCATCAGCACTGCTGTAACGTTACGGAGTTGACCACTCCTCTGTTTTGGCTTCCTTCATTCTATGTAGTACGCAAGTGTGGATACTGTGGAGCTGTTGTCGTGTCCGTCCATCAATCTCTCAGTCTGTCCGTCAGTCTTCTCAGCACACCATGATTGGCGTCCCGTCGTCCTCGCGCCGCTGGTTCTTCTTGAGCAGCTGGATGCGGTTGTGACAGTAGAATTTGATGGCCCGCCAGTCGCGCCGGTTGGTGACCAGCAGCGGGCAGCTCTGAAGGCAGCGCTCGCAGTCGGCCTTGGCGGGCACGCGCAGCTCGGCGATGTTGGAGGTCAGGTGCTCCTCCACGGCGGCGCGCTCCGCGTCTGACCACGGGCGCTTGAGGACGCCGCGTTTGCCTGTGCGGGGAGAGTGTGGGTTAGTACACACAGGGGTGGATCTGTGTAGACATGTCTTTGGAGTGTGAACACACACACCTGATTTGGGCCCACCTGAGCCTCTCCTGCGGCCGGGGAGCGAGGGGGAGAGGGGCAATGCGGAGGAGGGTGTGACCTTGAGTTTCCTGGCACGCGGCGTCCTGCCGTTGGTCCTGCCCTTCCTCACCATCAGCAGGCTGGGAGGGGCCACCTCACCCTTCTCCTTCCCCCCTTCGCCGCCAGAGTCGCCGTCCGAGTACGAGTCGGCCGAGTTGCCTGACATCACTGTAGGGGGAGAAAGAGAAGGGTCAAATACATGTACGTGTTTCTCAACTTTGACTACAGCGCTGGTCCTCATCATACTAAAGGGCAGTCCAAAATGAACAATCATTGTGAGACGACTCTAAACTGTTTAACCCCCTAGAGTCGATTGGCGCATTGCTGCGTCAATCTAAGTAACATAATGAAAAAATTCCCATCAAAATGTCAGTTTAAGCTAGAGAGAACTTTTTCAATCCACCGCATCCGCCGATGTCGCACTTCCGCATCTGCGGTGAAAGGTGGCAGAGCCAGAGTGGTGTTTGTCAGACCATGAGACATCCGGAAAATCGGTCTTCTCACGAAAACGTCAGATCGGTTTGACCTACAGCTAACCTTTCTCTAACGGTCATCATGCTTTGTTCCATCCATTCCATTATATCAAGCAGGTTGAATCAAGCGCACTTAATACACAGTAAAGGAGAGAAAAATAACTCCACTTCTAGCTTGACTAGTCAGGTCTGATGTATATGTCAATCCTCAGTGTCTCCTTACCGTCAAGCTCCAGACAGATGTGGTGGAGGCTCATCCCCCGGAACAGCACGCCGTCTCTCTCCCCGCACAGCACCACGCGCCCCACTCTACCCATCAGCCCCGGGTCCTGGCCAATCCCGCCGCAGCTCTGCGTCACGTGGTACTCGCGCTCCAGGAAGTGTTCCAGGCGCTCTATGGCGTACCCGCCCGGCTGTCCTGGCTCCTCCCCCTCGCCGAGCAATAGCAGCTGCGTCAAGATGGCGACCTGGCGCCGGACACGCGTCTGGGTGAGGGCGCGGGGGTTCCGGGTGCCGCTGGAGCGGGCCAGGCTCCGGAGGAGGTCGGTGCCKCGGAGGGGGGTGGCTGGYGAGTGGTACGGCCGGGCGAAGACGTACGGGTTCTGGGGATCGACGCCGACATCTTGCCTGGTCTGGAGGAGGAGTTCCAGACACGGCTCGCAGTGCGGTGGCAGGATAAGAGGCTGGACTCTTCCTCGTTTGCCCTGGACACCTACTCGAGGCAAATGRGGAAGCACGAGACGCTCAAAGGGTGAAAGCGATGCCTCCAGGGGTGTGAGGGCGGGCGGGGCACCGGGGGGCACTGGCACGGGGCACTGGGGGGTGACACGGGKGCGGTATTCGGCTATGYCCAGTTTGGAGACCTCGCACTCYCGGCGACGGTTGTAGAGMATGAGCAGGGCGAGGGAYGAGTGGCACAGMAGGCGCCAGGCCTCGGCGGATTGGAGCTGGCGGGACAGGGAGAGGAAGGCAGAGTGCTGGAGCCTGCGGAGGTAGAGAACCAGGGAAGACAGGGAGGAGAGGAGGGGTAGCATGTGGAGACGGCCCGAACTGAGGGAGAGGGAGGGAAGAAGAGAAAGAGAGAGGGGGAAAGGAGAGGGAGAGATTAGTTTCAATTGCAGGTGTCAGTTATTCATTTATTCAACGCACAATACAACAGGGGGAAAAAAATTAAAAGTATCTACTATCCTCATTACCTTTATTATAATGATAACATCACATTAGCAGTTTGAAGTTACTTTTAAGTCAGTCTCAGTTGATTGATTTTAGTAATCTAATTTGAGCATGCTAAAACGCATTCCTACTGTTTTACATCCACCAATGCAGAAGCTAAGCAACAGTTCAGTTTGCTGGCACTTTGCTGATACATCAACTACTTTGTCACGATCCATTTGATGAGGTGAATGTCATTTAGGTGAACTAGCCCTTTAACGGAGTACCAACCCCCCACCCACCCACAGCACTCACCTCAACAACTCCTTCTCCTTCTCCTCCGCTCCACTGTCGTCTTCCATCATTCCGCTCTCCTCCTCCTCTTCTTCATTTTCATCCTCTTTAGGCAGCCGCTCCACCTCTTTGGGCGTCTGCTGAAAGACGTGGGGACAAGCCGCCTCTGTCTCTTCTTTGGGCCTCACCACCTCCACTTCCACCAGGTCGTTCTCTTCCTCCTCCTCTTTTTCCTTCTTCACTTTGCGCAGTCCCGCCTTTCTGGGCGAGGTCACAGCCGCCGGAGGCGGGCTTCTCTTCAGAACGGACACGGCCACGGCACTGCGTCCTCGGGGCGGAGTCAACACCAGGGGGGAGGAGTTTCTCCCGACGGCGGAGGAAGGGGACTGGGCGGTGGTGGCGGATGGACGTTGAGGAGACAGGGAGAGCGCGGCGGCTGCGGCGCCACCCTGTGGTGGCTTGTGTGAATTTTGCTCCGCTCCTGACGCCGCCGATGTCCGAGGTTGCTGCTCGGACTGAGCGTGGTGTGCGGCGTGCGCGGCCGCCAGGTGGGGCATAAAGCGCTCGATAAGCGCGGCGCGGATCTCGGGTTGGTTGGGGTGGTGCTTGTCCAGGTGGCGCCCCAGTGAGCGGAAGTGGCGGCCGCAGTAGGCGCAGCTCAGCTTCTGGGGGGGCAAGCCCATCCCGACCCCCCTGGCGATGTTAATACTGATGTTCGCCGTCGTGTTTGGTCCCAACGGAGCAGGGGATTTGAACAGAGAAGGGCGAGAAGAGGTGGAGGAGGAGGAGGAAGGGGGGGAGAAGGTGAGGGGGCGGTATGAAGTGGAGAGGGGGGGGCGGCCCGGGGATGTCCGGTGAGGGGTGGTTCTCTTTTTGGAGGGGGTGGTGGTCCGGCGGCGTTTGCGGCGGCGAGGTGTGCGTCTCTGACTCCCGTCCTCACCCACCTCATTCTGGGGATCCGAGTCGCTGGCATTGGAGTGGGAGAGGGGGGAGGAAGAGGGGGAAAGGGGCCAGGAAGGGGTGAGGTAGTCCTGGGCTGAGAGAGAGGGGGGCACGGACTCTTCCTCCTGAGAGCGAGAGATGAGTAGTGTTTGAGCCAGTTGTGTGAGTAGAGTACAGACAAGTGACATAAGACCGACTGTTTAGAGCAGTGGTTCTCAACCCTGGTCCTGGGGAACCAAAGGGGTGCACATTTTCGTTTTTCCTTAGCACTGCACACCTGATTCAAATCATCAAAGCTTGAAACATTGATGATGAGTTGATCATTTGAATCAGCTGTGTAGTGCTAAGGCAAAAACTAAAAGGTGCACTCCTTTGGTTCCCCAGGACCAGGGTTGAGAGCCACTGGTTTAGAGTGTCTGTCAACTGTGGGTGTGTGAATGAGGAGTGCCCATTTAGAGCGTTGAGTGAGCAACACTAGTATATTACAACGCTTTGAATCCTATAAGGAAAGTGAGTTGAGGGTATAGTAGACAGGTGTATGGAATGTAGACATATAAAACACGCACATCAGTATAGTATTAAGTGTTGTATAAACATAGTAAGCATATGTAGGCAACAGGTGTCTTTTCTTACCTTTTTGATACTGTTGTTCTCAGGGTCGGAGAGACACTCATATCTCCCTGGAGACACAGTACCACGGAAACCCTGGAGGAATATAGGCTCCATTAACATCCATTGTTATCACCCAGTGCTGTCAATCAGACAGTCAAACCAAAAACAGTAGTACTCAAAAAGCGCTAGATACTATAATCAGTCAACTACAGTAGTCAGCCAAGGTGAAAATACCCAGATACCCATGTATTATGGTCCAACACAAATTACTCAACAATTTATGTGAGGAAAAAGAGGACTATTTAACCAGAGTAAAAGTAAACAGCGCAGAAATGTGTTGCACGTGATCCAATCTCTAGTTTCAGTACTTACAACTTGCCTCGGATAACACAAATAATGGATATTGTGGCATATTGTCGATTTCAAAATGTAACTATTTTGCAGTTATTTGGCTCACTGCATGTGACATGTGAAATGTAAGTCGTTCGTTGAAAGCACTATTCACCAAATAGAAAGATGGGTAAACTGCATTTGACTTCAACTATATCCCAGGTTATATCTGTACCAGCCATCACTATGGCTACAATTACTTAGGCTCTAACAGGTTTGTCGTCATGGTTACTCACCATGGCAACAGTTACTTAGGCCCTCACATGTATGTCGCCATGGTTACTCACCATAGTGTTATCTCCCCACTCGGTCAGGCTGTAGTCAACGGTGATCTCCTCTCCCTTGGTGATGTCTCGGATCGCTATGACGACCAGACGCACCTGGCTCCCACAGTGTACCTCGCGGATGCGGCAGTTTGGAGGAGGGGGGTACATCACCGCCGCCCCCCTGCCCCCGCTGGATCCCTCCTCACCCAGCTCTYAAGACCCACTGCTGAAAGGGGGGAGGGAGGAAGAGAGATGGGGAAAGAGAGATAGAGAGGGAGGGAGATCGATCAGCACACGTGGACCTACACACACACACACACACAAAGCTACCCCAAGCAAAACAGCACAGCTATACAAAACATTAGGAACACCTGCTCTTTCCATGTCATAGACTGACCAGGATAAAGCTATGATCCCTTATTGATGTCACTTCGTTAAATCCACTTTAAATCGGTGTAGATGAAGGGGAGGAGACAGGTTAAAGAAGGATTTTTAAGCCTTGAGACATGAATTGTGTATGTGTCCCATTCAGAGGGTGAATGGGCAAGACAAAAGTTTGCCTTCGAACCGGGTATGGTAGTAGGTGTCAGGCGCTTTGTGTCAAGAACTGCAACGCTGCTGAGTTTTTCACGCTCAACTGTTTCCCGTGTGTATCAAGAATGGTCCACCACCCAAAAGTACATCCAGCCAACTTGACACAACTGTAGGAAGCATTGGAGTCAACATGGGCCAGCATCCCTGTGGAACGCTTTCGACACCTTGTACTATACATGACAAAAAACACACACACCCCACACAACACAACTATACACACATTACGACACACACAATAAAAAGTACACAAATGTTAATAAATAAAATACATTTTATCATGAAAATAACACCATGAAAGGAAATCACACACACTCACCAGATCTGAGCAGGGTCATTGATGTAGCATGGGCCATCCAGCGTTGGTCGTTTGTTCTCTGCAGCCCCCTTACCGTCACCTGAGAGAAGAGTATAAAATGATTACACACAAGCACACACAGACACACATGCACACACACACACCCACTGACACGCACGAAAGGACACATACACACACACACAAGGTCATCACCCTTTCCCCACCTAAACACATATGCACATCACACACACAGAACTACACTGGACACGTTGAAAGAACAACACAAAGGGTTTTTTCCCAATCAAAAACCCCCTTGTCCCCCACTGAACGCATTAATGCACATCACAGCAGCCAGTTCCGCAGCAAGAACAATTTTACAGTCGCACACAACGAACACAAAAACACATTTATATAGTCAGCACGCACACACACCCACCTCTTCCACCACATAAACACACACAATCATGGATGCATACACTCACAAGGACACATAGTGCACTACACACTATTACACACAAGACACACGTGTCAACACAATAATCATCAATATAGGACAAACACCACAGCCTGGACAGTATGCTTGTGTTTCGGAGCTGTCCTCCTCATGCCTGCTGTGAACAGAAGCTCGGTCGCACAACTTTCACTGGAGTTTACCCTTTCCCTTTTCCTCCCACCACTA
>NW_019942663.1:117027-121953 GCF_002910315.2 Salvelinus sp. IW2-2015 | reverse complement strand
ACACACACACACACACACACACACACACACAATCACACTCACCAGATCTGAGCAGGGTCATTGATGTAGCATGGTCCATCCAGTGTTGGTCGTTTGTTCTCTGCAGCCTCCTTACCATCACCTGAGAGAAGAGTACAAAAGGATTACACACGAATGCACACAGACACACATGCACGACTGCACACACACTGACACGTATGAAAGAACACACACAAGGTCATCAACCTTTCCCCCACCTGAACGCATATGCACATCACACACCAGTCGCGCACGAACACAGTCGCACACACGAACACAAACACACATTTATATAGGTCAGCACGCACACACACCCCCCTCTTCCACCCATAACACACACAATCATGGATGCATACACTCACAAGGACACACACTACACAACTATTACACACACACACACGTGTCAACACAATAATCATCAATATAGGACAAACACACACCTGGACAGTAGCTGTGTTCGGAGCTGTCCTCCTCATCCTCTGTGACAAAGACTCGGTCGCACACTTTCACTGGCGTTCCCTTCCTTTTCCTCCCACAACCTCGTCTGTGGAACACACACAGGGGAGAGAGAGAGAGAGATTCTATCAATTTCATCAATGCTTACTGGGTAAATTGGTGTTGAAGGGACATTTGTGAATCACAAGCCACAATACAAGACACTGATCCAAGGTCTGTGTTGAGTTTCACTCCACTTCAGGATACAGGGATGGTAAACTGATACAAGATCTGTGACTACGGTGCAGAGTCTAGCCATAGCGTAAAGCCACTTGTAAGAGCAGTGGATACACTAGAAGCTGATCTGAGCTAATCTTTCTTTGCCTCAATCCTAGCTGTAACCATTCAAATCCAAGCACTAGAAACTGGCTTTGGATCAGTGTGATTTAGGGCAGTTTTTCTACACACACACACACACACACACTGTTTTCTGTAATTCTTTCTATTTTTTCCTTATATGACATTGAAGGCTCTTAAAACTAGGCCATAGGAAGACAGTGCCTTGGTTTCTCAAGTGTTCAATTATGCACCGTGCGTCCCGTCCGTTGTACATTTGATGTTTTGTGTGTCATGTTGTGTGTAAGATTTGTGTGTGTGCTAACAGACATCTGGCATGTGTGTGTGTGTGTGTGTGTGTCTCTGTGTGAGCTTCGTGTGTGAGAGAGGATGGAGACCTCTTTGAGCAGAGATACCAAACCAGAACTCGCTGTCTTGTACTGATTGCCCCTCGCTTTCTCATCTGACTCCAGTGTTATGTTTTGATGTGTGGTGTAGACTAAACGTGGTTGTGTGCTGTGTTATGTGCGCGCCTGCGCACTTTCTATGTGTACACACACACTCTCGTGTGTGTGTGTCTGCATGGTCACTCATGTAAGCTTGGGCCCAGTTGCTCTTTCTTAAAGTAACAGCCTTCTTTTAAATGCGTTTCACCCATTCCCTATTGTGTGAGGTAATTAACATTATCTAGAGTGGTCTGTAATGGTAGAGCTATGAGAGGCATTAGCAACAACTGATTTACATACAGTACAGTGGTTTATAGTGTGTGTGTGTAGTACAGTACCACAGCCTTTCTAGCCTGGTAAATACCTCCACTTAGGTTACATACACTACATGACCAACAGTATGTGGACACCTGCTCTGCAAACATCTCATTCCAAAATTAAATTAAATTGGGCATTAATATGGATTTGGTCCTCCCCTTTGCTGCTATAACAGCCTCCACTTTTCTGAGAAGGCTTTCCACTAGATGTTGGAACATTGCTGCGGGGACTTGCTTCCATTCAGCCACAAGAGCATTAGTGAGGTCGGGTACTGATGTTGGGTGATTAGGCCTGGCTCGCAGTTGCCGTTCCAATTCATCCCAAAGGTGTTCGATGGAGTTGAGGTCAGGGTTCTATGCAGGCCAGTCAAGTTGTTCCACACCGATCTCGACAAGCCATTTCTGTATGGACCTTGCTTTGTGCACGGGGCCATTGTCATGCTGAAACAGCAAAGGGCCTTCCCCAAACTGTTGCCACAAAATCATCTAGAATGTCATTGTATGCTGTAGCGTTAAGATTTCCCTACACAGGAACTAAGGGGCCTAGCCCGAACCATGAAAAACAGCCCCAGACCATTATTTCTCCTCCACCAAACTTTACAGTTGGCACTATGCATTGGGGCAGGTAGCATTCACCTGGCATCCGCCAAACCCAGATTTGTCCGTCGGACTGCCAGATGGTGAAGTGTGATCCACCACTTCAGAGAACTTGTTCCCACTGCCCAATTGACATTTTTTTCTAATTGTAGTCATTTAGAAGACGCTCTTATCCAGTAGTACACAGTAGTGAGTGCATACATTTTCATACTTTTTTTATACTGTTCTCCAGTGGGAATCAAACCCACAACCCTGGCGTTACAAGCGCCATGTTCTACCGATTGAGCCACACGGGACCTCCAGAGTCCAATGGCGGTGAGCTTTACACCACTCCAGCCGACGCTTGGCATTGCGCATGGTGATCTTAGGCTTGTGTGCGGCTGCTCGGCCATGGAAACCCTTTCATGAATCACCTGACGAACAGTTCTTGTGCTGATGTTGCTTGTGTGTGGCCTACCACTTCACGGCTGAGACGTTGTTGCTCCTAGACCTTTCCACTTCACAATAACAGCACTTACAGTTGATTGGAGCAGCTCCAGCAGGACAGAAATTTGACGAACTGACATGGCATCCTATGACAGTGCCACGTTGAAAGTCACTGAGGTCTTCAGTAAGGCCATTCTACTGCCAATGTTTGTCTATGGAGACTGCATAGTTGTGTGCTCGATTTTATACACCTGTCAGCAACAGATGTGGCTGAAATAGCCAAATCCACTAATTGTGTATATATATATATAGTGTATTTCCTAACCAATTTGTTCCAATGGAATTTTGCTTATTTCTCCTTGATGGCTTTATGTGTCTTCAAATACAGCAGATGGGACAAGTGTGAAATTGTCTACTACTATGTGTGTTTGTGAATTCTACATGATTCAATGCACTACGACCACACGTTATATAGTGCACTACTTTTGACCAGGGACCAGTTATGACCACGTAATATCGCCAGTCTCTACGATTTATCATGACATGTTCACGTAAACCCAACCAGGTTTGAGGAAGTAAGTCCACAGGAGTGTCTCTCTTGGTGATATTCCATTGTGTGTGTGTGTGTGTGTGTGGTCTATTCTAGCACTGTCTAATCAGATGTCTCTCTTCTCCATTCCATCTGTCCTTCACTCTATCACTCCCTTTCTCTTCCTCCGCAACAAATGAACCACACATACACTTACCACGCACCCCCACAGAAAAAACACACGACACGAGAACACACCACACACACAAAAACACACACACACACATCACACACCGACAAACTACACACTACACACACTACGCCTCACACACACACACACTAACATCCACACCCAACCAACACACTATTTAGCACCACACACCCCTCACCAGATCAACCAACAGCCACCACACCCACACCACCAACACCACACAAATCACCACACTCACAAACACCCCCTCACCATCGCCGGTCACAGCAATCTCCACCACCTCACAACGAATCCACTCATCTCAATTAATCGGACTTCTATGACCACGGCGGGCAAACATCGACACCACTTTCCCGTTTCACACTTTCCAAATCTCTTCCATCAAAGCATCCCCACGCCAAGCCCACGATGCACGCCAAACACACCTCCTCAAGTAATTTTCTAATACTGCCCTGCTCCTCGAGCACTAGCTATCCCACAAATCCACCCTTCCTCGGCCAACATGTGACCCCCCCTACTATCCCCCCCTAAAGGTTTCCACTTTTCACATCGCGGCGTTATCGTTATCTGCCTCTTGCTCACCACCCATTCTCTTCACCAACCACATCAGACACCACACCTTCTCAAAGCACACATGTCTCACACAACACACACACACACACAGCACACAGACAACACACGCCAGGCAGACTCAGCTCAAATGCCCGCACACACACATCTCAACGGTTCTCTCGTACCTCCCCTCTCTCTCAGAATATATCCACAACCACCAGTCTTCATGTTCCGCGAGAGCAATGCTATCTCTCATCTCACTCACACACACACACACAAGACACACAACACACACAGCAACACACACCACACACCACACCCAACACCACACACAACACACCACACACACACACACACACCACACACACCACACACCACCACAACGCACACACACACATAGAAAAAATACACACACCACGCAATTCTACACCATACACCACTCCTTAGACTCTTTCTTCTCCTCTAACACACACACAATCTCCAGGGAAAACATGCACCATCTCTTTCTCCCATGCATGCACATACATTTAATACACACACATCCTCTCACACACTACACTAGTCTCCATAAGGCAAGCATGCACACACTCACCGCAATCCTCTTCGCACACTCTCCCTCCTCCATGGATAACATTCTCTCTCACACGCACCCCCCCCCCCCCCCCCCCCCCCCCCCCCACACCACACACACGGTCCTTCCCTCTTTCATAAACAAAGTAGATGGATAAACACTCTCCTTTCCTGTCTCTTACACACAAGCAAACACACTGCCCTGTCTAAGTCCACCACACACACACACACACACACACACACACACACACACACACACACACACACACACACACACACCACACACACACACACACACACACACACACACACACACACCATTTCTCTGTATCCCCCTTCACACACACCCTTCCCTTTTTCTCTCTGCCTGCAGAACACCACACACACACACACAACACAACCAACACACACACACACACACACACACACACACACACCACCAGCACACACGACCCACTCCGCCCTGCTCCCTCTGCACCGGAAAAGACC
>NW_019942663.1:115782-117002 GCF_002910315.2 Salvelinus sp. IW2-2015 | reverse complement strand
ACAAACACACACAGGCACGCACACACAGACACACACATTCTCTCTCTCACACACACACACAGACTTTTTTTTATTTTTTCCAAGACACACAGACACTCATTCTCCCTCCCTTCTCTGTTTCAAAAACGCATGCACGCACAAACACACACACACTTCCTCACCCTCTCTCCATCACACACCCTCCCCTTCTCTTTTTCTCTCACACACACCCTCCCTTTTCTTGCTCTCTCCCCTTTAAACACACACACACTCTCCCTCTCCCTCTCTCTCTGTGTGTGTAACACACACACCCTCCCCCTCTCTCTGTAACACACACACCCTCCCCTTCTCTCTTCGTCACAAACACACTCTATCCCTCCATTTCTTAAAGACAGACACACACACTTTTCTTCACCAGTCTTCACTGTCAGTTTAAAATAACTAACCAAAAACTCAAATCTCTTACACACACACACACACACAAAATATGATACCAGAAAATATTTGTCTCTTACATCCTAAACTATTCTTTCTACTTTGAAGACAACACACTACTGGAAAGTCAGAAACACATTCTCACTCACACACACAATCTTCCCCTTTGCTTTATCCCTTCTACAAACACACACACACACCCACATTTCTTGGTTACACATAAACACACTAGTCCCTCACACACATACCACTCCTCTCTCCCCCTCTCTCTCCCTCACACACACCCTCCCCCACTAAGCAACACACTCTTCCCTTCCCTGTACCTCTCTCACACACTTCCCCTCTATCTCTCCCTCACACACAAACTCCCCCTTTATTACACAAATATGCTCACCCTCACGTACACACACGTCCTTCAGTCTCTCTCACAGCTCTCTCCTCACACACACTCTCTCTCCCTAAAAACACACCTTATTTATTTTTCCTCACACACTCCTCTCTCTCACACAATCTCTGAAAAATACACCTTTTCACTTTCCCCCTTCCTCTCCCCTACACCCACCCACACATTTATTACATTTCTCCTCTTCCTCTCTCACACACACATGAATACACACACCCTCCCTCTCTTAAACACACACACACACACACGCACACACACACGCATAACCACACAACTCCTCCCCTCCTTTCTCTCACACACACACACACACATACACTCTCATACACACATGCCACCCCCTCTAGCACACACACCACACACTCCCCCCTCTCTCTCACACACTGTGCTCATTCCACTCACACAC
>NW_019942663.1:106996-115757 GCF_002910315.2 Salvelinus sp. IW2-2015 | reverse complement strand
TGTAGGGGAGGATGGGGAGTGTGTGTGCTAAGAGAGAGGGGGAAGGAGTGTGTTTGGAGAGGTGTGTGCGGTGACAGAGAACAGTATGTGTGTGTGTTGTGTTGTTGTGTGTGTGGGAAAGAAGAGGGGGAGGGGGAGTGTGGGTGCTAGAAGGGGATGAGTTGTGTGTGTGTTGGAGAGGGAGAGTGGTGTCGTGACAGAGACAGATGGGTGTGTGTTGTTGTTGGTGTGTGTGTGTGGTGTGTGTTGTGTGTGTGTGGTTGTGGTGTGTGTGGTGTGGTGTGTGTGTGTGTGAGAGGGAGGGGGTGCGTGTTTGTTGTGGAGAGACGTGTGACAAAGAGAACAAGAGTGTGTGATGGAAAATAAGCACAGTGTGTGAGAGAGAGTGGGGAAGGTGGTGTGGTGTGTGTGCTAGAGGGGGTGGCATGTGTTGTATGAAGTGTATGTTGGTGTGTGTGTGTGGAAGAGAAATAGGAGGGGAGGATTGTGTGTTATCCGGTGGGTGTTGCCGTGTGTGTGTGTGTGTGTTTAAGAGAGTGGAGGTGTTGTATCGATGTGGTGGTGAAGAGAGGAAGAGGGTAAAGATGTTAATAAATGTGTGGGGTGGGTGTTAGGGGAGAGGAAGGGGGAAAGTGGAGGTGTATTTTGAGAGATTGTGTGGAGAGAGAGGATGTGGAGGAAAAATAATAAGGTGTGGTTTTTTAGGAGAAGGAGAGTGTGGTTGTGAGAGAGAGCTGTGAAGAGAGACTGAAAGGACGTGTGTGCGGTGAGGTGGAGCATATTGTGTAAAGGGGGAGTTTGTGTGGTGAGGGAGAGATGAGGGGAAAGTGTGTGAGAAGAGGTAACAGGAAGGGAAGAGTGTGTTGCTAAGTGGGGCAGGGTGTGTGTGAGGGAAGAGAGGGGGGAAGAGAGGAGTGGCACACACACACACACACACACACACTCACACACACACACAGTGCTCGTTCCTTTCTCTCACGCTCTCTCTTCTCCCTGTGTGTGAGAGCTCTCTCTTCTCACACAACCACACACACACACACACAGAGGGAGAGAGGCTCTGGTAGCATATATAACAAGTCACCATAGTAAAAACGAACAAACATATTATATTGGGTTTACTTCTGTTTTTTAAGAGTATCTACTAGTACCGTTTGATAACTCGTTGGTTGGCTAGTGTTAGCTAGTAATTCCCATACAATTCACATTTGTGAAAAATTTGTTAACTACACAAGTACAGAAGTTGCTAAATTAGCTAGCTAGCTCGTACAGTTCTCGCACACACGTACACGCGGGCGCGCGCGCGGAAACACACACACACACACACCTATCAAGCTGCTTTGTGAAGTGGGTAGCAACAAATTAATTATAGTCTAATGAACATTCTACTATAATTTATACGGGTTTCTCACACAATATCTCGCACAGAATAAGTTAATAACGAATGTATTACAACTTTCATTTGAGCCTACAATATAGCGTTAGATCAACACACACACACACACAGTCTCGCTCGCTCGCGCTGTCACACAGTCACTTCAGAAAAATACCTATGGCTACTAATTAACTAACTGACTAAAACCCTCACCCCCGAGGTGTCGGCGCCGGTTTGGTTCCCTCTCCGTCGCTGTCCAGGGTCGGTGGCTCCCGGTAGTCGAAGAGCGAGAGTACGGTCTCCGCCATGTTAGCAATCAACTAGTCTTCTCCGTCCCTCTCTCGCTCTCCGGTTCTCTCCACTAGCTCACCCGAAGGTTATTCTAGCCACTCCCATTGCTTCAGAGCGGAGGGATGGAAAAAATACATAAAACAACAAGCTACTAAACGATATGTTTAGCTCGTATATTGTTTAGATCATATATAAAAAAAAATAACATCCATACATTGTGGTAATGGTAGGGTCGTTTTAAAGGGAATATGCTTACAATGCTTATTCTTTGGAAGTACGGTAAAGATCCAACCCTACAGATATACGCATTGGACTCGTCTGAGGAGAGAGGATGAAAAAAAGAGTTGTTGCCTAATGCCTAGCCGTTTCTAGGAGAAGAATTGATTAGCTTGGTAACTGACTGTAACTGGAAGAAGGGAACACAATGTCTGTCTTTGTCTCTTTCTGGATTTACCAGCGAATTTAAAGACGTTTTCTTGCTGAGAGTAATGTTTTACCCTTGCAAGAACTTCCAAGATTTCATCAGAGTTGACTTTGAATTAAACTGCCGAGGCAACTTTATTGTGCTCATTAGCGCCACCTACTTTATTACCCAACAGCAACGTAATTTATCAGCACCACTATCCTATCTACAGTTTGAGTTATTCTGGTACAATCAGTGGCGAAACAAAAAAAAAAAAAAATAGTTTGCATGGTTAAATAAAGGTACAAAAATACAAATAATAATAATATTAAATGCCAGCAAAGCCACCACAAAACACTAAACAATACATTAATTGCACCATAACGGTGACAAACAGTGCCCACAAACTGGCCTACATAAAGCTGTCCCAACAGCAGAGTACCAACACCTTACCACTGCTACACCTGGCTTTCAGCAGAGCCTTGTCTGGCAACGAAACAGTTCATTCAGCCTCATTTACTACCTTTAAAAAAAACATGATATGGCTGACTTGCTTAAACAAATGTGGTTTCTACTGACAATTGAGATGTACAAACTATGGCATAAGGGGATGGCAAGTGGATAAGAGGCAATCCGTAATTTCGATTAAGACATTAATGAGCGAGCCAGGACAGACGTTAGTCAATACACTATTTGTTCAGCACTTTTGAAATATACAGCGACAGAATTCAGAACATGGGCCATTCTTACAGTGTTCTCCATGTACACCAAGTCAGAACCATAGGATAAATAAAGGGGGCATATAAGCAGACAATGAAAGCTCTTACAATATTTGATGATTACATTGATCAAAAACAGGTTATAGGCTACATGTGCACAACCAAGTCAGAACAGTAGGAGAAATTAAGAAGTGAAAATGTTTTTTTTGGGGGGGGAGGCACATGGGCTACTAACAGCTTACTACACAACATACACTTAGTATTACTTTCTTAGCTACAGTGTACATATCTCCCTGGCATATTACATAATTTATGCAGCAACATACAATACATTTTTGTATTCACCTTGTTGTCACGTTCTGACCTTAGTTCCTTTTTTATGTCTTTATTTTGGTTTGGTCAGGGCGTGAGTTGGGGTGGGCATTCTATGTTGTTTTTCTATGTTTGTATTTCTGTGTTTGGCCTGGTATGGTTCTCAATCAGAGGCAGCTGTCGATCGTTGTCTCTGATTGAGAATCATACTTAGATAGCCTGTTTTACCACTATGGGTTGTGGGTAGTTGTTTTCTGTGTCTGTGTTTTTCCCATACAGAACTGTTTCAGTCTCGTTCATTCTCTTTTGTTGTTTTGTCATTCAGTGTTCATGTTCAGTCAGATTTCATTAAAATGGACACTTACCACGCTGCACATTGGTCCGATCTTTCATACTCGTCATCAGACGAGGACGAGTACCGTTACAGAACTACCCACCAAAAAAGGACCAAGCAGCGTGGTAACAAGGAGCAGAGGGTTCTGGACTCCTGGACTTGGGAGGAGATACTAGACGGTAAGGGACCCTGGGCACAGAATGGGGAATATCGCCGCCCCAAGGAAGAACTGGAGGCAGCGAAAGCTGAGCGGCGGCGGTATGAGGTAAGGCAGCGCAACAGGCACGAGAGGCAGCCCCCAAAATTGTTTTGGGGGGGGGGGACACGGGGAAATTGGCGTAGTCAGGCGATAGACCTGAGCCAACTCCCCGTGCTTACCGGAAGAAGTGCAGTACTGGTCAGGCACCGTGTTATGTGGTCAAGCGCACGGTGTCGCCAGTATGCGCTCATAGCCCGGTGCCATGCGAGTGTGGGCATCCAGCCAGGGCGTATTGTGCCGGCCCAGCGTGTTTGGTCTCCGGTACGCCGTTTCGGCCCAGGGTATCCTGCGCCGGCTCTGCGTGCTGTGTCTCCGGGGCGCTGGGAGGGTGCAGTGCGTCCTATGCCTGCGCTCCGCCCGTGCCGGGCGAATGTGGGCATTGAGCCTAAGGGAGAGGTGCGAGTGGTATGCACCAGATCTCCAGTGCTCCCCCACAGCTCGGTTCAACCTGTGCCTGCACTCTGGATGGTCCGGGCTAAAGTGGTCATCCAGCCTGGAGGAGTGGTGCCAAGGCTGCGCACCAGAGCTCCAGTGCTCCCCCACAGCCCGGTCCATCCGGTGCCTCCTCCACGCACCAGGCCCCCTGTAGGTCTCCCCAGCCTGGTGGGTCCTGTGGCAGTCCCACGCACCAGGCTGTCTCTCCGTCTCCTCCCTCCAGGTTCTCCCGTCTGTCCTGAGCTGCCGGAGCCGCCCGTCTGTCCTGAGCTGCCGGAGCCACCCGTCTGTCCTGAGCTGCCGGAGCCGCCCGTCTGTCCTGAGCTGCNACTGACTAAAACCCTCACCCCCGAGGTGTCGGCGCCGGTTTGGTTCCCTCTCCGTCGCTGTCCAGGGTCGGTGGCTCCCGGTAGTCGAAGAGCGAGAGTACGGTCTCCGCCATGTTAGCAATCAACTAGTCTTCTCCGTCCCTCTCTCGCTCTCCGGTTCTCTCCACTAGCTCACCCGAAGGTTATTCTAGCCACTCCCATTGCTTCAGAGCGGAGGGATGGAAAAAATACATAAAACAACAAGCTACTAAACGATATGTTTAGCTCGTATATTGTTTAGATCATATATAAAAAAAAATAACATCCATACATTGTGGTAATGGTAGGGTCGTTTTAAAGGGAATATGCTTACAATGCTTATTCTTTGGAAGTACGGTAAAGATCCAACCCTACAGATATACGCATTGGACTCGTCTGAGGAGAGAGGATGAAAAAAAGAGTTGTTGCCTAATGCCTAGCCGTTTCTAGGAGAAGAATTGATTAGCTTGGTAACTGACTGTAACTGGAAGAAGGGAACACAATGTCTGTCTTTGTCTCTTTCTGGATTTACCAGCGAATTTAAAGACGTTTTCTTGCTGAGAGTAATGTTTTACCCTTGCAAGAACTTCCAAGATTTCATCAGAGTTGACTTTGAATTAAACTGCCGAGGCAACTTTATTGTGCTCATTAGCGCCACCTACTTTATTACCCAACAGCAACGTAATTTATCAGCACCACTATCCTATCTACAGTTTGAGTTATTCTGGTACAATCAGTGGCGAAACAAAAAAAAAAAAAAATAGTTTGCATGGTTAAATAAAGGTACAAAAATACAAATAATAATAATATTAAATGCCAGCAAAGCCACCACAAAACACTAAACAATACATTAATTGCACCATAACGGTGACAAACAGTGCCCACAAACTGGCCTACATAAAGCTGTCCCAACAGCAGAGTACCAACACCTTACCACTGCTACACCTGGCTTTCAGCAGAGCCTTGTCTGGCAACGAAACAGTTCATTCAGCCTCATTTACTACCTTTAAAAAAAACATGATATGGCTGACTTGCTTAAACAAATGTGGTTTCTACTGACAATTGAGATGTACAAACTATGGCATAAGGGGATGGCAAGTGGATAAGAGGCAATCCGTAATTTCGATTAAGACATTAATGAGCGAGCCAGGACAGACGTTAGTCAATACACTATTTGTTCAGCACTTTTGAAATATACAGCGACAGAATTCAGAACATGGGCCATTCTTACAGTGTTCTCCATGTACACCAAGTCAGAACCATAGGATAAATAAAGGGGGCATATAAGCAGACAATGAAAGCTCTTACAATATTTGATGATTACATTGATCAAAAACAGGTTATAGGCTACATGTGCACAACCAAGTCAGAACAGTAGGAGAAATTAAGAAGTGAAAATGTTTTTTTTGGGGGGGGAGGCACATGGGCTACTAACAGCTTACTACACAACATACACTTAGTATTACTTTCTTAGCTACAGTGTACATATCTCCCTGGCATATTACATAATTTATGCAGCAACATACAATACATTTTTGTATTCACCTTGTTGTCACGTTCTGACCTTAGTTCCTTTTTTATGTCTTTATTTTGGTTTGGTCAGGGCGTGAGTTGGGGTGGGCATTCTATGTTGTTTTTCTATGTTTGTATTTCTGTGTTTGGCCTGGTATGGTTCTCAATCAGAGGCAGCTGTCGATCGTTGTCTCTGATTGAGAATCATACTTAGGTAGCCTGTTTTCCCACTATGGGTTGTGGGTAGTTGTTTTCTGTGTCTGTGTTTTTCCCATACAGAACTGTTTCAGTCTCGTTCATTCTCTTTTGTCATTCAGTGTTCATGTTCAGTCGGATTTCATTAAAATGGACACTTACCACGCTGCACATTGGTCCGATCTTTCATACTCGTCATCAGACGAGGACGAGTACCGTTACACTTGTTGTGCTGTGTTCACTTGAACAGGAAGGTCATCAAACTTTGTCATCAAAGTCTACCAATCTCTGGATTTATGGTGCTTTTAAGACAACTGTGAAGAAGATTTTGTTTTTAAATCATGATGACGTCAGTGATCTTCAGGTCGTAGCTCTAGAAAGAGGCCCGAGTTCCGAATGTACAATTCCGAGTTGGATTAAAGTTCAAAGCGTATTTTCCCAGTCGTAGCTCGCTTTTCCCGAGTTCCCAGTTGTTTTGAACTCACTAAAGTCAGATTTTGCAGTTCCGAGTTAACAGTTGTTTTGAGCGCGGCACAAATCATGCTTGATTAACAGCATGGCCAATGTTGAATGTTTATAATTTTAAACTAGGAAAAGAGACCCTTAATCTTAGACTTGGGACCACACAGCCACTCCACTGAAGAGCAGGCTAGTGATCACTTTGCAATGCCTGCAGTTAGCCACTGATTCCTTCTCAACCACTCATTGTTGAATTTGCGATTTCCAACTTGCTGTGTAATGTTTATGTCCAATGGCCGATAAGCACCGATACGTTTTATCTATAATTTCTCTTTATTATTTATCTTCATATGACAAAGATTAAAATGCATTTGCCAGTAGATTGATTCATGATTCATTGATTCATGATGATGACTGCTAGCTAAGAATTAGAAAGAATGATGTTGACATGATCAGTCCAATCAAAGCTACTGTAGGTATAACGGGCTTTGACGTCATTTTATCTGTGGCCAATGACCTTGAGCATTCTTGAAGGGGCACTTCTAATGTAACTCAAATCAAATCAAAGTTTATTTGTCACGTGCGCTGAATACAACAGGTGTAGACCTTACAGTGAAATGCTTACGTACAGGCTCTAAACAATAGTGCAAAAAGGTATTAGGTGAACAATGGGTAGGTAAAGAAATAAAACAACAGTAAAAAGACAGGCTATATACAGTAGCTAGGCTATAAAAGTAGTGAGGCTACATACAGACACTGGTTAGTCTGGCTGATTGAGGTAGTATGTACATGTCGATATGGTTAAAGTGACTATGCATATATGATGAACAGAGAGTAGCAGTAGCGTAAAAGAGATGTTGACGGGTGGTGGGTGGGACACAGTGCAGATAGCCCGGTTAACCAATGTGCGGGAGCACTGGTTGGTCGGCCCAATTGAGGTAGTATGTACAGTGGGGAGAACAAGTATTTGATACACTGCCGATTTTGCAGGTTTTCCTACTTACGGAATCTAAAACAAAAATCCAGAAAATCACATTGTAGGATTTTTAAGTAATTAATTTGCATTTTATTGCATGACATAAGTATTTGATCACCTAATACCGACCAGTAAGAAATTCCGGCTCTCACAGACCTGTTAGTTTTTCTTTAAGAAGCCACCTGTTCTCCACTCATTACCTGTATTAACTGCACCTGTTTGAGCTCGTTACCTGTATAAAAGACACCTGTCCACACACTCAATCAAAACAGACTCCAACCTCTCCACAATGGCCAAGACCAGAGAGATGTGTAAGGACATCAGGGGTAAATTGTAGACCTGCCACAAGGCTGGGATGGGCTACAGGAAAATAGGCAAGCAGCTTGGTGAGAAGGCAACAACTGTTGGCGCAATTATTAGAAAATAGAAGAAAATAGAAGAAGTTCAAGAGATCGGTGCAGATCATCACGTCGGCGCTCCGTGGGCTCATGCAAGATCTCACCTCGTGGGGCATCAATGATCATGAGGAAGGTGAGGGATCAGCCAGAACTACACGGCAGGACCTGGTCAATGACCTGAAGAGAGCTGGGACCACAGTCTCAAAGAAAACCCTTAGTAACACATACGCCGTCATGGATTAAATCCGCCAGCGCACACAAGGTCCCCCTGCTCACAGAGGCGCATGTCCAGGCCCGTCTTGAAGTTTGCCAATGACCATGCTGGATGATCCAGAGGAGGAATGGGAGAAGGTCATGTGGTCTGAAGATGGCCACTCAAAAACACATAATAGGAACTTGTGTCCCATTGACGACCCATATTACATATGAGCCTGGTCAAAGTAGTGCGACCTATAATAGGGAGGGTGCACATTTGTGGAACACCACACCACTTAATCCTTACGATATACACTGTTTTTTTTGCATTAGACGTAAAGTAGAGAGCATTTATATATTTTGTGACCTATATCCCATAGACTCATAGCTCCTCGCCACATTAAGAGAAATAACATTCCTGTACCCTTCGACTGCCACTGATGTTGATTTGGAGGCAGAGAGATAGGGATGGAGTACAAGCCCAAAGAAAGCGTGTCACTAGAATGTAACCATGTTATTTTCAACCTTTCGAGTGTTTCTTGGCACCCTAGCCA
>NW_019942663.1:76008-105308 GCF_002910315.2 Salvelinus sp. IW2-2015 | reverse complement strand
AACAGAAAGAAGTCTCAAGTGATTCATAGAGCAATCACCCCGGATCTGGGGCCATGAAAGATCTCACCTCGTGGGGCATCAATGATCATAGAGGAAGGTGAGGGATCACCCAGAACTAACGGCAGGACCTGGTCAATGACCTGAAGAGAGCTGGGCCACAGTCTCAAAGAAAACCTTAGTAACACAGCTACGTCCGTCAATGGATTAAATCCGCAGCGCGCACACAAGGTCCCCTGCTCAAGCAGGCGCATGTCCAGGCCCGTCTGAAGTTTGCCAATGACATCTGGATGATCAGAGGAGGAATGGGAGAAGGTCATGTGGTCTGTGATTCAAAAATAGAGCTTTTTGGTCTAAACTCCACTCGCCGTGTTTGGAGGAAGAAGAAGGATGAGTACAACCCACAAGACACCATCCCACCGTGAAGCATGGAGGTGGAAACAATTCTTTGGGGATGCTTTTCTGCAAAGGGACAGGACGACTGCAGTATTGAGGGGAGGATGGATGGGGCCATGTATTGCGAGATCTTAGCCAACAACCTCCTTCCCTCAGTAAGAGCATTGATGATGGGTCGTGGCTGGGTCTTCCAGCATGACAACGACCCGAAACACAGCACCAGGGCAACTAAGGAGTGGCTCCGTAAGAAGTATCTCAAGGTCCTGGAGTGGCCTAGCCAGTCTCCAGACCTGAACCCAATAGAAAATCTTTGGAGGGAGCTGAAAGTCCGTATTGCCCAGCGACAGCCCCGAAACCTGAAGGATCTGGAGAAGGTCTGTATGGAGGAGTGGGCCAAAATCCCTGCTGCAGTGTGTGCAAACCTGGTCAAGAACTACAGGAAACGTATGATCTCTGTAATTGCAAACAAAGGATTCTGTACAAAATATTAAGTTCTGCTTTTCTGATGTATCAAATACTTATGTCATGCAATAAAATGCTAATTAATTACTTAAAAATCATACAATGTGATTTTCGGGATTTTTGTTTTAGATTCCGTCTCTCACATTGAAGTGTACCTATGATAAAAATTACAGACCTCTACATGCTTTTTAAGTAGGAAAATCTGCAAAATCGGCAGTGTATCAAATACTTGTTCTCCCCACTGTATATGAATGTATAGTTAAAGTGACTATGCATATATGATAAACAGAGAGTAGCAGCAGCGTAAAAAGAGGGGTGGGGGGGGCACACAATGCAAATAGTCCGGGTAGCCATTTGATTACCTGTTCAGGAGTCTTATGGCTTGGGGGTAAAAACTGTTGAGAAGTCTTTTTGTCCTAGACTTGGCACTCCGGTACCGTTTGTCATGCGGTAGTAGAGAGAACAGTCTATGACTGGGTTGGCTGGGGTCTTTGACAATTTTTAGGGCCTTCCTCTGACACCGCCTGGTGTAGAGGTCCTGGATAGCAGGCAGCTTATCCCCAGTGATGTACTGGGCCGTACGCACTACCCTCTGTAGTGCCTTGCGGTCAGAGGCCAAGCAATTGCCGTACCAGGCAGTGATGCAACCAGTCAGGATGCTCTCAATGTTGCAGCTGTAGAACATTTTGAGGATCTCAGGACCCATGTCAAATCTTTTTAGTTTCCTGAGGGGAATAGGCTTTGTCGTGCCCTCTTCACGACTGTCTTGGTGAGTTTGGACCATTCTAGTTTGTTGTTGATGTGGACACCAAGGAACTTGAAGCTCTCAATAGTTTACAATTCCTGCCACATCCGACGAGCGTTGGAGCCGGTGTAGTACGATTCAATCTTATTCCTGTATTGACGGTTCGTCAAAGAGCATAGCGGGATTTCTTATAAGCTTCCGGGATAGAGACCCGCTCCTTGAAAGCGACAGCTCTACCCTTTAGCTCAGTGCGGATGTTGCCTGCAATCCATGGCTTCTGGTTGGGGTATGTACGTACAGTCACTGTGGAGACGACGTCATCAAAGCACTTATTGATGAAGCCAGTAACTGATGTGATGTACTCCTCAATGCCATCGGAAGAATCCCGGATGATTAATGCAATATATGTAAACATTATTAAAGTGACTTGTGTTCCATTTATTAAAGTGGCCAATGATTTCAAGTCTACGTATACAGGGCAGTAGCATCAATTGTGCTAGTGATGGCTATTTATTAACAGTGATGGCCTTGAGATAGAAGCTGTTTTTCAGTCTCTCGGTCCCAGCTTTGATGCACCTGTACTGATCTCGCCTCCTGGATGATAGTAGGGGGAACAGGCAATGGCTTGGGTGGTTGTTGTCCTTGATCATCTTTTTGGCCATCCTGTGACATTGGGTGCTGTAGGTGTCCTGGAGGCAGGTAGTTTAACCCCGGTGATGAGTTGGGCAGACCGCACCACCCTTTGGTGAGCCCTGCTGTTGCGGGCGGTGCAGTTGCCATACCAGGCGGTGATACAGCCCGACAGGATGCTCTCAATTGTGCATCTGTAAATGTTTGTGAGGGTTTTAGGTGCCAAGACAAATTTCTTCAGGCCACTTTGGTGATCTACTAACCATGGGTTCTATAATCAACTCTACATTTCAAGATGTCAAACGCATTCATCTTCTTTCATTCGCGAGAATACATACAGTGGGGCAAAAAAGTATTTAGTCAGCCACCAATTGTGCAAGTTCTCCCACTTAAAAAGATGAGAGAGGCCTGTAATTTTCATCATAGGTACACTTCAACTATGACAGACAAAATGAGAATTTTTTTCTCCAGAAAATCACATTGTAGGATTTTTTATGAATTTATTTGCAAATTATGGTGGAAAATAAGTATTTGGTCAATAACAAAAGTTTATCTCAATACTTTGTTATATACCCTTTGTTGGCAATGACAGAGGTCAAACGTTTTCTGTAAGTCTTCACAAGGTTTTCACACACTGTTGCTGGTATTTTGGCCCATTCCTCCATGCAGATCTCCTCTAGAGCAGTGATGTTTTGGGGCTGTTGCTGGGCAACACYGACTTTCAACTCCCTCCAAAGATTTTCTATGGGGTTGAGATCTGGAGACTGGCTAGGCCACTCCAGGACCTTGAAATGCTTCTTACGAAGCCACTCCTTCGTTGCACGGGCGGTGTGTTTGGGATCATTGTCATGCTGAAAGACCCAGCCACGTTTGATCTTCAATGCTCTTGCTGATGGAAGGAGGTTTTCACTCAAAATCTCACGATACATGGCCCCATTCATTCTGTCCTTTAAATAACTTTCTTCTGAAACTCGTCAGTGTATTCTTGTTCTGAGAAATGAAGGACATTCCATGCGAGAAATTGCCAAGAAACTGAAGATCTTGTACAATGCTGTGTACTACTCCCTTCACAGAACAGCGCAAACTGGCTAATAACAGAGAGTAGAAGCAGCGTAAAAAGAGGAGGGGGGCAATGCAAATTGTCTGGGTAGCCATATGAATAGATGTTCAGGGGTCTTATGGCTTGGGGTAGAAGTAGTTTAGATGCCTCTTGGACCTAGACTTGGCGCTGCGGCACTGCTTGCCATGCAGTAGCAGAGAGAACAGTCTATGACTGAGTGGCTGGAGTCTTGGACAATTTGTAGGGCCTTCCTCTGACACCGCCTGGAGTAGAGGTCCTGGATGGCAGGAAGCTTGACCCCAGTGATGTACTGGGCCGTACGCACTATCCTCTGTAGTGCCTTGCGGTCTGAGGCCGAGCAGTTGCCATACCAGGCAGTAATGCAACCAGTCAGGATGCTCTCGATGGTGCAGCCGTAGAATCTTTTGAGGATCTGAGGACCCATGCCAAATCTTGCATGCCCTCTTTATGACTGTCTTGGTGTGCTTGGACCATGTGAGTTTGTTGGTGATATAGGCAAAAAGGAGCTTGAAGCTCTCAACCTCCTCCACTACAGCCGTGTCGATGAGAATGGGGCTGTGCTTAGTCCACAATCATCTCCTTCGTCTTGATCACGTTGAGGGAGAGGTTGTTGTCCTTGCACCAGGTCTCTGACCTCCTCCCTATATGCTGTCTCGTCATTGTTGGTGATCAGGCCTACCACTGCTGTGTCATTAGCATACTTAATGATGGTGTTGGAGTCGTGCCTGGCCATGCAATCATGAGTGAACAGGGAGTACAGGAAGGGACTAAGCATGCACCCCAGAGGGGCCCACATGTTGAGGATCAGCGAGGCGGATGTGTTGTTACCTACCCTTACCACCTGGTGGCAGCCCGTCAGGAAGTCCAGGATCCAGTTGCAGAGGGAGGTGTTTAGTCCCAGGGTCCTAAGCTTAGTGATGAGCTTTGAGGGTACTATGGTGTTGAACGCTGAGCTGTAGTCAATGAATAGCATTCTCACCTAAGTATTCATTTTGTCCAGGTGTGAAAGGGTAGTGTGGAGTGCAATAGAGATTAAATCATCTGTGGATCTGTTGGGGCGGTATGCAAATTGGAGTGGGTCTAGGGTTTCTGGGATAATTCTGTTGATGTGAGCCATGACCAGCCTTTCAAAGCACTTCATGGCTACAGACGTGAGTGCTACGGGTCGGTAGTCATTTAGGCAGGTTACCTTTATGTTCTTGGGCACAGGGACTATGGTGGTCTGCTTGAAACATGTTAGTATTTATAGACTCAGACAGGGAGACGTTGAAAATGTCAGTGAAGACACTTGCCAGTTGGTCAGCGCATGCTCGGAGTACACGTCCTGGTAATCTGTCTGGCCCTGCAGCCTTGTGAATGTTGACCTGTTTAAAGATTACTCACATCGGCTGCGGAGAGAGGAACAGCTGATGCTCTCATGCATTTTTCAGTGTTACTTGCCTCGAAGCAAGCATTAAAGTTATTTAGCTCATCTGGTTGGCTTGTGTCACTGGGCAGCTCTCGGCTTTGCTTCCACTACAGCCCCGTCGATGAGAATGGGGGTGTGCTCGGTCCTCCTTTTCTTGTAGTCCACAATCATCTCCTTAGTCTTGGTTACGTTGAGGGATAGGTTGTTATTCTGGCACCACCTGGCCAGGTCTCTAACCTCCTCCCTATAGGCTGTCTCGTCGTTGCCTACCACTGTTGTGTCGTCTCCAAACCAAACTTAATGATGGTGTTGGAGTCGTGCCTGCCCATGCAGTCGTGGGTGAACAGGGAGTACAGGAGGGGACTGCCAGGAAGTCCAGGATCCAGTTGCAGAGGGAGGTGTTTAGTCCCAGGATCCTTAGCTTAGTGATGAGCTTTGAGGGTACTATGGTGTTGAACGCTGAGCTGTAGTCAATGAATAGCATTCTCACCTAAGTATTCATTTTGTCCAGGTGGGAAAGGGCAGTGTGGAGTGCAATAGAGATTGCATCATCTGTGGATCTGTTTGGGCGGAATGCAAATTGGAGTGGGTCTAGGCTTTCTGGGATAATGGTGTTGATGTGAGCCACCAACCTTTTCAAAGCACTTCATGGCTACGGACGTGAGTGCTAAGGGTCTATAGTCATTTAGGAAAGTTGCCTTTGTGTTCTTGGGCACAGGGACTATGGTGGTTTGCTTGAAACATGTTGGTATTACAGACTTAATCAGGGACATGTTGAAAATGTCAGTGAAGACACCTGCCAGCTGGCCAGCACATGCCCGGAGCACACGTCCTGGTAATCCGTCGGCTACAGAGAGCGTGATCACACAGTCGTCTGGAACAGCTGATGCTCTCATGCATGCCTCAGTGTTGCTTGCTTCGAAGCGAGCGTAGAAGTGATTTCTATGGCAGCACACAAAGGGCTTGAATTTTCAAGGTCTACCCTTAGACTTGGCGCTGACGTAGTGTCCCCATGAGTAACAGAACACTGAGCCAATCACGGCCAGGCGCTCTGTATTTTCTGCTGGCTTGCCCCACTACCACAGAAAGCACTGAGCTAGGCTGAAACACCTGCATTTTGGAGCTGCCTTACTCAAGAAAACAAAAAAGAGACCATGTTTGTATGCGGCTATAATAACTCAATGATATATATTTTTTTTTACATCAGTTTGAAAACTGATATGTGACACGTATTAATGCCAAAATAGCATGCAAAAAAGGCAACCTCCTCCAATAAATACAACTTGTTTTTTTATTTGCTTAAAAACCCCACCTGCCCTGAATGACGGGTTGCCACTGGGTACAATTACCATCGAAGATGGACATAGGCGCACGTAAGTGAATGCGTGAATTCAGGTCTCTAAAAAGTTGAAAGTCAAACCGACCACTTTATATTTGTCAGGTTGGATTGAGATCTAATATATTTCATTTGTGAGCATTAGTGTGTGTAGCCAACTGAAAGTTGAAAATATTCACTGTGTGCTCTCATTCACGTGCACATACACACACGTCAAACAATACTCACACACAAAAACCTTTATAATAGAAGAGTAGGCTAACATAATTTTCCTACAAATGGCACCAGCACATTTTGTTGCGCCGTAACACACACAAACACACACTACACACAGTAACATATTTTCCCTGACATACAGTACAGACATATATTGTTGCTCTGTAACACACACACGGATACACACATACACACACAGATACACACGGATACACCCCTCCACACACACACACACACAAACACACACACACGCCATTTGCAGAGCTCCTCTCTCACACACACACACCCCTCCCCCTCTATCTCTGTCAGACACACACACAGACACACTCATTCTCCCTCCTACGCAAGCGCACAGACCACACACACACAACACAACACACAACACACACAACACACACACACACACACACACACACACACACACACACACACACACACAACACACACAACACACACACACACACACACACAACACACACAGCCAGACAGACACACACACACATTTCCCTCTCTCGCCTTTCACACACACAGCTCTCTCATAACACCCATCCCCCCTTTCTTCTCACACACACATGTCCTTTCTCTCTCCTCTCTCACTCACTCACTCATTCACTCACTCACTCACTCACTCACTCGCGCACACACAACTCTCGCACACACATACTCTCGCACACACACACTCTCGCGCACACACACACTCTCGCACACAACACAACACCACACAACACACACACACACACACACACACACACACACCACACACACACACACACACAACACACACACACACACACCACCACACACACACACACACACACACACACACACAACACACACCTCCCTCTCCTGCTTGAGCTCTTTCTCTCTCTCTCTCTCTCTCACACAACACACAACACACACACACAGTCACACACAGGCGCACACACACATAGGCACACACACACAGGCATGCACATACACAGGCACGCAACACACACATACACATACACATACACAAAGGCACACATGCACACACACACAAAGGCACACACACACACACACGCAGAGGCACACACCACACAACACACACACACAAGAGGCCACACACACATGCACACATTCTCTCTCCTGCTTGCCTCTCCCCTCCAAACACACGCAGACACATGCATGCGCGCACACATTTTCTCTCCTGCTTGCTCTCACTCACTCCTCCCTTCCTCACACACACACCACACACTCCCTCACAACACACACATACACACATTCTCTCTCGCACACACACACACACACACACACAATTTTCTCTCTGCTCGCTTGCACTCTCTCTCCTCCTCCCTCTTTGCCTCTGCCTCTCACCCCCCCTCCCCCTCTTCCACAGGCATCCTGGCTGCCACTCCTTCTCTAACAACACACACACACACTCAACTTCCCCCTACTATCTGTGCACACAAAACACTCTCTCTCTCACACACACACACACACCCACACACACACAACACACACACACACACACACACACACACACACACACACCACACACACACACACACACACAACACACCCTAAAACACACACCCAACCTATTTTACCCAAACATACATCCTGTCTTTCCTTTCAGTGAAATATCAACACACACATACATACACAACCCAAATGTAACCAGACCTTTTTTTTTTACATGAACGTCTCCATCGCCTCTCTGATCCAAAGTCATTAATGGCGCGCGCACACACACACACACCACGCGCACACACACACAACACACAACACACACACACAACACCACACACACACACACACACACACACACACACACACACAACCACAAGACACACACACACACACACACAACACACACACACCACACACACACCACACTACTCATCACGTGCATCGAGTATGTTTCTTAAGCCATTAGGTCCTTAAGCCAAACAGATCCAAGAGACAGTTCAAAATATAATCTACAACATTTATTTCAACCTTCTGCGTATCTCAAAGTCATACATTAATAATAAATAGGGTTTCTATATCTTCCCACACCACACCAGAGTTTCTATGAAACACAACAAAAGAAAAATCAGCAACAGGAAATGTTAGTACATTAGTTTGGAGTGTTTTAACAAAGTATCCACAAGTCCTATGTCTAACTACTGTCCTCTCACTCTCATCAATGTGTCTAACCAACTGATACATGGTTAGATCTGTTTGCTCCTCCCACTGGTTAAAAATTAGGATTGGGGATAAGGTAATCTGATCCCTAGATCTGTGGTTAGGGGGAACTGGCACTATACCAAGAGGTCATGGAAGGGTTAGTTGCTCAGCAACCGTGCATATTCAAGTCAGCGTAAAAATGGAGGAGACTTTGCTACAGTGCATCTGAGTCTACAAAGGTAATAAAAACAATCCAGTCTGGGATGGCCATCCCTCTTGGAGAGTTATTGTGTACAGGCCTTTGCTCCAACCCTGCACTAACACACCTATTCTACTGATCAGCTGCTCACACTGCTCTAATGTTAATTGCGAACATGGTTAAACAACATCCCTCCTCCCACCCCTCCCAATTTGCCGGTTACGCACTGATATCATAAAGGTCGGTTTCAATGGGGGTCATATAGTAATGATTGGGTTTTAAAAAATGTCTAATAATATATATAATAATAATATATATATATTTGTTTCTGTCTTATACAGGTTCAGAACTGGATTAGCCGGGTCTGGTGTTAGAGCAGGGCCGGAGCAAAAGCCTGCATTCCCAGTGGTTCTCTAGTAGGAGCTGCACAGTTGGGATTTTTTGTTTTGGTTCCTCTACTCGCCACTAGAGGGCAGGGCACAGCTAAACTCATCACATCACTTCAAGGCACAATCTGTGAGATTACCATCCAGCATTAAGTAATGGAATGTTCTGGGACTAAATTTCCCCTGGTTACAGATCTAGGATCAGCTTCCCCCCCAATCCTAACCTTAACCATTAGTGGGAAAAATGCAGAACTGACCCAAGATCTGCTTTAAAGGGAAAGTACTCTTGATGAAATAGCCTACCCTTTCTCATACCTTGTCATAACCCCAAAATGACCTATGTTACATTGTCTGTGGTCTCTAAATAGATAGGAAGTCATTCAAGGCTATTGGGATGCATCTTAAATGTGAAACAATTTGTGGTATTAAGATTTCCATCTAATGCATGATACCGGCCCACAAGGATCGGAGATTGGTATCACATAAACCACTGTCTTGAACCGGAAATCTACACTCCATTATCAAAGTGGATCCTGTAGCTGTCACCAACATTACATCTCATTTGTGGGATCGTTTTGGGATCCAGGGGCCAGTTTATCAGAACATTTCATCCAGATCCAAAGGATCCTGTGTTGTATAAAATCACTTTTCCCTCTTCAGATTTGAAGTGTTAAGGCAATGCCAAACCAAATCTCTTACAATAACCACACTAAATGTTACAATCAAGATCATGCTGATATTAATGATCACATGACACTTGGGAGGAATATTGCCATTCAGTTAACATAAAGTGACAACAGCCCACTGGGCACAGACGTCAGTTGGATGTCTATTCCACGTTGGTTCAACGAAGTGACGTGAAGACAACGTCGATTCAACCAGTGTGTGCCAAGCGGGAGGAAACTAAATGACATTTTCTGAAAGACTGTCCGTAGTATGTCTGGAGTAGGCAAAAGGAAGGTCATGGTAGAGTCCTTTGACTCTAGGCAGCAAAACCAGGCAGAGAACACATCTTGATACCAGGTGTAAACAGCAGAAATTCTTCAGTAATTCCTTAACTCACTTTTTGCTGCATCAAACCCTGTTGAATTACAAAGATGATTTTTTTTATAGAATGTCAAGCTCTCGAATTAGAGATTTTAAAGGGATCGACTCAAGTGATGAACAGTCTATGTAACTCATTTAATTCTATGTTCGTCAAAGGTCAAATAGAAGTTGCTTATATTTGTCCTGTTTCACTGCATGTATACGTGTGAGGTGTGAGATGGAAATGTGTTTTTTGTATATCCCACCCCCCTTGAGACACAACCAGGTATCAGCCATTATTGACAGAGACCCTGGAGCACTTAGGGTTAAACGCCTTGCTCGAGCGCAGATCAACAGATTTTCTTCCACCTTGTCAGCTCGGGGATTCGAACTCACAACCTTTCAGTTACTGGCCTAATACTCTAACCGGTAGGCTACCTGACACCCAGTGTCCTATGTTTGTTAGCAGCAAGTGGAGCTACAGCGCTAGTATGTCATGAATGACCAAAATTGCTTCAAAATCAACACTGTTATGTCACACATTGGTTGTATGTTGTAGTAGACTTTCTTATGTGTCCATGTCACCACTGTATATAGTTATTAACTTTAACATATACTCTTCTCCCTCTTTTCACATAATCTTTATACTTCCACTGGCTGTTGTCACTCTTTTCCTTCTCTTCATTCCATTTCTCTCAGCCTTTCTGACTCCTGCATGCCTTCTCTCTTTCTTCTGCCACGTCACATCCTTCCACCTCATCCTCTCAATCTGTTTACCTCTCTCTCTTTCTTTCCATCCGTACCTCTTTCTATTTCTCTCTCTCTCTCTCTCTCCTCACCCCCTCCCTCTCTTTCTTTGTCTTCCCTGCTCTCTCCTTCCTCAACACAGGCTACTTCTCCCAATCTCTACTATCTCATCTCCGGGTCCTCCTCCCTCTTGCCCTCCCCCTCGTTCTGCGCTCCTTGGGGGTGGCTCCGTCGGGGTGCAGGGCCTTCAGGGTCTTGGAGGCGGTGAGCGTCCAGTGCTCCAGCTCGTTGAAGATGCGGTAGATCCAGAGCTTTAGCGCAAACGGGCTGCCGTTCACCGGACCATCTATCTACTCACGAGAGGGTGGGAGGGGGGTTGTAGAAGAAGAGAAAGGGAGGGAGAGAGAGAGGGTTAGGGAGGGACAGTCCGAGACAGAGAGTGAGAGCAGACAGAGTGAGGGAGGGAGAGCAAGAGAGAGAGAGAGACCGACAGAGAGAGAGAGAGCGAGGGATAGAGTGAGATGTGTTAGGACAGTGTTTCCCAATCTGTTCCCCGGAGATCCAGAGGGTTGTATATTTTTGTTCTAGCACACCCGATTTGACTGGTGGACTAATCAATGCCTGGTCAAACCCGGGGTGTGCCTCAGGAATAGATTAGGAAACACTGTACTAGAACATACGGCGGTGTCTGAAATTATTGACACCCTTGATAAAGATGAGAAAACATGACTGTATAAAATAAATAATTCAAATACTGAGCTATATTGTATCTTTAAAAAAATTAGAAAATAGATTATTTATAGTAATACATTTGCTCAGAGACAGAGATTTTGTTTATCAAGTAATATTTATTTTCAAAAAGGTAGGAGTTAAAATGATTGACACCTCTGTTTTCAATGCCTCACCTTGTGACCATAACAGCACTGAAACTTCTTCTAAAATGTTTTATGAGTTGGAAAAAACAGGGATCATATACCGTTCCTCATTGACATTCTTCGTCTGCACATATAAACTGCCCTCTTCTATTCAAACCACAGGTTTTCAATGATATAGCAAGATGGCGCCGACAGACATGGCAGCTCTGCTTCTAGCTCCAAAACAACTTTGCAGTATTAAGGTTTTTTACATTACATTATTAGCCCAGAATGTTTTTTGTGTTATTACATACAGCCAGAAATAACTTTTGGATATCAGAGCGGCGGTAACTCACCAGCATTACGACCAGGAATACAACTTTCCCGAATTGGATCCTTTGTTCGTACCCCCCAGGGCAATTGAACTTATCCCAGAGGCTGCTCCAAGACGCCGCCGGCGGAGAAGAGGTATTTGGAGTGGACTTCTAGTCCGACTCAGGAGGGGTGCACACCATCCACCGCTTCCGAGTATATTACTTGCTAATGTTCAGTCTCTGGACAATAAAGTAGACAAGCTCAGGGCGAGGATCTCCTTTCAGAGAGACATCAGGAACTGTAACATACTCTGTTTCACGGAATCATGGCTCTCTCGGGATATACTGTCTCCGTCCATACAGCCAGCTGGGTTCTTAGTACATCGCACAGACAGGAATAAAGAACTCTCTGGGAAGAAGGGCGGTGGTGTATGTTTCATGATTAACTTCTCATGGTGTGATTGTGATAACATTCAGAAACTCAAGTCCTTTTGTTCACCCGACGTAGAATACCTCACAATCAAATGCTGACCATATACCTCCCAAGAGAATTCTCTTTGGTTATAGTCACAGACGTGTATATTCCCCCTCAAGCCGATACCCCAATGGCCCTCAAGGAACTACACTGGACTTTATGCAAACTGGAAAAAACATATCCTGAGGCCCCATTTCTAGTACCTGGGGATTTTAACGAATCAAATTTGAGGAAAACACTACCGAAGTTCTATCAATACATTGACAGTAGTACTCACTCTGGTAAAACCACTGTTAATCCCCCTTTCGCAATGCCTACAAGGCCCTCCCCCGCACTCCCTTCAGCAAATCAGATCACGACTCCATTTTGCTCCTCCATTCCTATAGGCAGAAACTCAAACAGGAAGTACTTCAAGATTGTTTTGATCACGTGGACTGGAATATGTTCCGGGTAGCCTCTGAGAATAACATTGACATATACACGGACACGGTGACTGAGTTCATCAGGAAGTGTATAGAGGATATTGTTCCCACTGTGACTATTAAAACATACCCAAACCAGAAACTGTGGAAAAATGGCAAAATTTACGCAAAACTGAAAGCTCGAACCACCGCATTTAAGCATGGCAAGGTGACTGGGAATATGGTTGAATACAAACAGTGTAGTAATTCCCTCTATAAGGCAATCAAACAGGAAAACGTCAGTAGAGAGACAAAGTGGAGTTGCAATTCAACGGCTCAGACATGAGACGTATGTGGCAGGGTCTACAGACAATCACGGATTACATATGGAAAATCAGCATGTCACGGACACCAATGTCTTGCTCCCGGACAAGCTAAACACCTTCTTCGCCCCGCTTTGAGAATAACACAGTGCCACCGATGCGGCCCGCTCCTAAGGACTGTGGGATCTTGTTCTCCGTGGCCAACAAGGGTAAGACATTTAAGTGTGTTAACCCTCGCAAGGCTGCTGGCCCAGACAGCAACCCTGGCCGCGTCCTCAGAGCATGCACAGACCAGCTGGCTGGACTGTTTACAGACATATTCAATCTCTCCCTATCCCAGTCTACTGTCCCCACTTGCTTCAAGATGTCCACCATCGTTCCTGTACCCAAGAAAGCAAAGGTAACTGAACTAAATTACTATCACCCCGTAGCACTCACTTGTATCCTCATGAAGTGCTTTGAGAGGCTAGTTAAGGATCATATGACCTCTACCTTACCTGACACCCTAGACCCACTTCAATTTGCTTACCGCCCCAATAGATCTACAGACGATGCAATTGCCATCACACTGCCCTATCCCATCTGGAAAAGAGGAATATTTACGTAAGAATGCTGTTCATTGACTATAGCTCAGCCTTCAAAACCATAATACCCTCCAAGCTCATCATTAAGCTCAGGGCTTGGGTCTGAACCCCGCCTTGTGCAACTGGGTATGGACATCCTGATAGGCCGCCCCCAGTTGGTGAAGGTAGGAAACAACACCTCCACTTCGCTGATCCTCAACACAGGGGCCCCACAAGGGTGCATGCTCAGCCCCCTCCTGTACACCCTGTTCACCCATGTCTGTATGGCCACCCACTCCTCCAACTCAATCATTAGGTTTTCAGTAGACACAACAGTATTAGGCCTGATTACCAACAATGATGAGAGAGCCTACAGGGAGGAGGTGAGGGCCCTGGTGGAGCGGTGCCAGGAAAACAATCTCTCCCTTAACGTCAACAAAACGAAGGAGCTGATCGTGGACTTCAGGTAACAGCAGAGTGTGCACGCCCTTATCCACATCGACGGGACCGCAGTGGAGAAGGTGGAAAGCTTCAAGTTCCTCAAGTTCCTCGTACACATCACTGACAATCTGAAATGGTCCAGTGTGGTGAAGAAGGCGCTACCACCTGGTACGGCAACTGCACTGACCGCAACAACAGGGCTCTCCAGAGCGTGGTGCATTCTGCCCAACGCATCACCAGGGACATACTGCCTGCCCTCCAGGACACCTACAGCACCCGATGTCACAGGAAGGCCAAAACGATCATCAAGAACATCAACCACCTGAGCCACAGCCTGTTCACCCCGCTATCATCCAGAAGTTCAGGTCAGTACAGGTGCATCAAAGCTGGGACCGAGAGACTGAAAAACAGCTTCTATCTCAAGGCCATCAAACTGTTAAATAGCCATCACTAGCCGGCTACCACCCGGTTACTCAACCCTGTACCTTAGAGGCTAGAATTTGATTTGAGTTGAGTTTCCGGTCCGGAGACTGAGATGGCCATTAGAATAATGTTGATTTTATGGCCAATTTAACCATTTATTTGTGGATTTTGATGTGTGCTTCGGGTTATTTTCTTGCTGGAAGATCCACTTGGTACTGGGTAAAGATCATGATGCCATTGACCTTAATAAGGGCCCCAGGACCAGTGGAAGCAAAATAGCCTCAGAACATCAAAGAGCCACAACCATATTTTACAGTAGATATGGGATTATTTTCTGCTCAGGCATTCTCATTTCGATGCCAACCCCATCACTGGTGTGCATGGCCAAAGAGCTCTACAAATGTCAAAGAAATTGCCACTTGAATTGGAGCAGGTGCTTAGGTCAGATTACATGAGAATTAGGTCTTTGGCCACACACACCAGTGCTGCAAGTGGATTTTCCAGTAAGACAATAACCCCAAGCACACATCAAAATCACATTGACTCGGTACTGGTACCCCCTCTATATAGCCTCGTTATTGTTATTTTATTGTTACTCTTTTTTTAAACTTTAGTTTATTTAGTAAATCATTTCTTAACTCTTATTTTTCTTGAAACTGCGTCATTGGTTAAGGGCCTGTAAGTAAAGTAAGCATTTCACGGTAAGGTCTACCTACTCCTGTTGTATTCGGCATATGTGGCAAATAAAATGTGATTTGATTTGAAAATCCACAAGGAATTGGTTAATTGGCCATAAAATCCACATTTTGCAATGGCCATCTCAGTCTCCGGATTTGAAACCCATTGAAAACCTGTGGTTTGAATTGAAGAGGACAGTCCATAAGAGCAGACTAAGGATATCAAAGATCTGGAAATATTCTTTATGGAGGAATGGTCTAACATCCCTCCCAATGTGTTCTCCAACGCATACATAAAAAAAAAAAAAAAAGGTTAAGCGCTGTTATAAGGTGAGGTATTGAAAATGGGGTGTCAATAATTTTGACCCCTTATGTTTTTGAGAGAAAAAAATGAAACTTGTTAAACAAAATGTATATTTCTGATCAATTGTATTAGTATAAAATAATATAATTTCCCAATTTTCTGGTGCATACAATATAGCTCAGTGTTTGAATAATTTATTTTATACAGCCATTATCTTTATTAAGGGTGTCAATCATTTCAGACCCCACTGTATATATACAGTACATGTAAACAACTGATTTGACCTAACCGTATATAAATAATGAACAACAATCTATGATTAATAAACTATGTAATATAATCAGTTTGTTTATACTAGAAAGGATAGTCCTTACATAAACAGTTTATAAGTTTATCATACGTTGTTAACAAAAGCCTAATTTCTTCCTCTCCTCCTTGAACTCATCACTGATCTGAAATATTAGGGATATCTGAAAGCAAAATGTTTCCACCAGTCTTATCTGTCGTCTATACGTGGCCCTGGTTTACACTAAAAAAAGGAAATGAATATTGCCGCTACCTCGCTCTCCAACCAAGGTACATGAATTGAGGAGCAAACTGAAGTGAGGAGGAAATTCAGCAACTCTTGGAAGAGTGTCAGTTGATAAAATGCTTTATTATTGTTAAAACCAACATGTTTTGTCCCATAGCCTTCATCAGGGTTTACACTATATTATGTTCACCACACCAGCTATGTCAGATCAAGGATGACTTCCAAGTAGGATTTTACAGTTATTTTACAAGTATTGAAATGAGGCCTGCTGGGTCTACTGAGGGTTTCCAGTAGGTACTGTATATTAACCATTAGTGGGGCAAATTCAAAACTGACCCCAGATCAGTGTCTAGGGGGAACTTTACCATACACCAGTAATTCTGTACCTCAGTATTCTTCGGATCAGGAGTGAAGGCTGCAGTTCCAGCTCCGTCCGCCAGGAGGAGCCGTGTGCTCTCTAGCAGGTGCCCCAGCCGGTCCCTCACTGTTTTCTTCTGACTCTCGTATTCGGTCCTGTTCCTGTCGTTTCCCACCCCCTCTTCCCGGCCAATGGCATGCTCCAGGAGGTTCCGGCACTGTTGCAGGGCGGAGTAGAGGCGCCACAACATGTCATTCGGCGAGAGCTGGGAGGAGAGTGGTGGCACGGTCACCAGGCGGTCCCCGTCGATGGTGAGTTCCTCGGCGAACGTCTCCTTTTTTCTCTGAAGTGGGGAGTGAGGAGGAGGGATGGAGAGAGTGTGGAGGTGGAGAGGAAGAAGAGGGCGATAGCGTGTAAAGAAAAAACACATTAGCAGTATTTAAAAGTACATTTCCATGACGGTGAGTGGAGAAAAACTCATGTTTTAGTGCACAACCAAACTGTTACAGGGCAAGGCAATCAACCACAAATGACCAAAGTCAGGTATAACCCAACGATTAGTGCACAACCAAACTCAATGTGCTAATGCAACTCAAAGACAGCACTGCTAATCCAGTTCTCTAACAGAGACGAGGCATATATGACCAAAGGTGTACTGCTTAAGTGCCACTACCGTATTCTGTTAATCAAATATAAAGTACTAGTCATAGCCTCAACAAATTTGGGCAAGTGTTTCAAAGACACCACTTTTTTGTATTTTGCAATACCACCATGGACACCACGTTTAACTGCTCCAGAGGCTGAGGTTGTCAGAATATGGACACTGTAGTAAATGGAAGCTGTGGCCATGAGAATTGTATATATGAATAAGTCACTCATTCCGAGTTCGCATTTAAACCAAACTGCTTGTGCAATGGTTGACGAAGTACAAAAGAGCTGACCTAAGAGAATGTGGCAGTAAAGAGCCTGATTGTGCATTTTCCAATGATAATCTAGCAATTTTCCCTGATGAGCAACAACTGGCAAATGTTTGAACCCTATTGCGGTTAGAACAACATCCGCCCTGGCCCCATTGGAACAGAGAGGTTAGTGGTTCAAATGGATAGCTGGTTCAACTACCAGAACCAACCTTCCCCAACTTCACTATAGAGAGAACAGGCAGGATTGTGTGACATCATAGGTGTCGAGTCTGTGTCTGTGTGTGTCAGAGAGAGAGAGAGAGAGAGAGAGGAGAGAGAGAGAGAAGAGGAGAGAAGAGAAGAGAGAGAGAGAGAGATGAGAGAGAGAGAGAGAGAGAGAGAGAGCGAGAGAGAGAGAGAGAGAGACAGAGAGGAGAGAGAGAAGAGGAGAGCGAGACGAGAGAGAGAAGAGAAGAAGAGAGGGAGAAGAGAGGAGAGAGAGAGAGAGAGAGAGAGAGCAGAGAGAGAGAGTATCGAGAAGAGGAGAGAGAGAGAGAGAGGGAAGAAGAGAAGAGAGGGAAGAGAGAGAGAACGAGGAGAGAGAGAGAGAGAGAGAGAGAGAGAGAGAGAGAGAGTTATTATATTCTATTGCATCTAGATCAGAGCATAGTGAGAGAGCTGTGACTCCATTGAGTACCTGGCCCCCGGTCACGACATTATACCAAGGTGCTAACATTCTGACCACCGTGAAAATGATTATGTGCCTGTGCGGTAGAATGATTACCGTGTAACATTGACCAGGCAGCCCTGCTTATGCAAGAGCAATGGTCAAGTAAATGTAAATGTGTATATAGGTTTGTAATAGGCAGCGAGGGAGGAAGCAGTGGAGTGAGCTATGAACTTTGAGGGATAGGCCTATATTGTATAGGCCTGTCTAGAGGGAGAGGCAGAGGTACGGAAAACCAGAGACAGCAAGCTCTTCACTGTCATGATCTATTACAATACATTATTACGAGTAATGACTGTGTGGTGATAGATAAGTTGAAAACCATTACATATTTGTGGGCTGTATCTTGAATAAATGCACATAAACCGCAAATGTATATATGTTGAGTAATATATAAAAACATTTCTATTTCGTTTTTATGTTATTTACTTTCAGTTTCAGTGTTAGGGACAGAAAGGAGCCTATGTGTGGGAGGCTAGGAGACATGTGTTGTATAGTTTTGTGTTTTTTGGGATGTCACTTCTTGCACTGTGGGGAAGTAATGCATAAGGGGCAATTCCATAGTAACGTAATTACGCTTTGACTCAGATTTTTCTCTTAAAAATGTATGGCAAACCAAAACCATTGATTTCAAAGTTGAACAAACCATACGATTCTATGCATAAGGACTAGTTTGAACAATTTACACAGAAAAGTTCACAAAATCACATTTACTGGAAGAACTGTGCAGATGCAAAGTTTGGTAACAGAATTACAATAAAGTTTCCCTCCGATGTTTAAGCACATTTTCCAAAAACTATTGTTTAATATTAAGTTTAAAATATTTCTGCAGAAATAATGGGGTGTCAGCTACGACATGACACTTTGAGTTTGAAAAAACATATATTTTGGATATTGAACTACAGTACGTGAAATGGTTTTACCTCCGGTAATGGAATTACGGTAACAGAATTACATCATGGGTCCCTGATCTGTGTTGTACAGAAATACATAATTATGGATATGAATATCATTCCCTTCATGGTGATATATCCTGAATAGCTACACAGGTAGAAATATGCAATATTCTTATTTTGCATATTTGGTTATTATTCTACACACGGGCTATTATTGTAATGAGCAGCCCCCCCCCCCAAAAAAAAATAATCTGAACCAATCATAGACGTCTATGTTTCACAAATTTGAAAATCACAGTACAGCACATTAGAGTTCAGTACAGTACATATGTTCAGTACAATACTGAACATTATACTGTACTCTACTGCACTGTACTGAATTCTACTGTGCTGTACTGTGATGTCCAAACTTGTGAAACATAGACGTCTATGATTGGTTCAGATTTGGTCCAGCCACGGATGTCCGGTGTCGGTGGGTGCTCAGTGGATGAGGATACTTGTTACTGTAAATGGAAAGAGGGTAGGGGGTAGGTGTCATGGTAGGTCTCAGGAGAGTGACATTAACTGGAGAGCGAGAGATACCACAGTGTGCCATCACAGCAGCAAGATTTGTGACCTGTTGCCACAAGAAAAGGGCAACCAGTGAAGAACAAACACCATTGTAAATACAACCCATATTCATGTTTATTTATTTTCCCTTTTGTACTTTAACCATTTGCACATCGTTACAACACTGTATATATACATAATATGACATTTTAAATGTCTTTATTCTTTTGGAACTTCTGTGAATGTAATGTTTACTGTTCATTTTTATTGTTTACTTCACTTTTGTTTATTATCTACTTCACTTGCTTTGGCAATGTTAACATATGTTTCCCATGCCAATAAAGCCCCTTGAATTTAATATGATTGAGAGAGAGAGGCAGAGACAGAGAGCAGCAGAGAGGAAGCGTGAGAGGGAGGGGTTGTCCAGTCTTGCTTTGACCACCAGATGACAGAAAAAGGAGAAAAAAACTAAACAGTTATGAGCTAAACATAGCAGTATACCAGTGGAAGGGAGGACAGTAGCAGGTGACCCAACTGTGGCTTGTGACTACTCTGATTTTCCATTGTAGCCATTTCAATTGCAGTAATTCCATTACTACAATTTGGTAACAGAACTATAAGTTTTAATCAACTAATAATTCATGAACAAACTTGATATCAATAAGAACACTATAATGAATTGGTAGGTCTACCTTTACATGTTACTTCTGTGAACTTTTATAATCCTCCCTCACGAGGGAAATTAGAAAATATCTTCACGACAATGTTATTAAACTTACCAAAATCATTTCTCCAAAACTAAATAGAAAAGTGTTGATATTAGTTGGCAGGGCTCTTTACTTCTACATTGTTGTGTTTTGGTGCATCTCTAATATCTTTTTAAGATGTTAGATGCTGTCTAAGACCCATTTTCCATCTGTTTGACCAGAAATAAAAGCCTTTGCTTATTCCTAATTTGTAGGATGGAAAATGGTTGAAAAATGTATATATGCCTTAATTCCTAACAAATATAGACTCTTAGCTTTCATTTGACACCCAATTTGACATGCTCCTATGAACTTTACGTGTTGGTGTTCATGGGTCCGTTAAAATGGAAATGCCCTAAGGTGATGGGTCAGGTCATAGGTTAGGTTCGGTTTAAAGGTAGACTCAGCGAGATGACGTCGGTGCACGAAGTGAACAGTAGTAGTGGGATTTTTTTTTGCAACAATCAGGAGCGTTGAAGCGCGTGGCTAAACGTCTCTGCTGTTTTGGTCCCGTGGCTACCACGTTGTAGCAGCATAAAGCGCACCCTTGCCAGTACGCACATATTATGTGTGACTGTGTATGAGCAAAGTCTTGCATCATGCTCATCTCAATGGGCACGTTCGAGCTGATCATTTTTGTCAAGTTGGTGACAATCGTTGCTCACCACCTTTCAAATTGTGTTGCATTCTGGGGTTAAAAATTGTCTGACTTGCGCCTACCTGTCGGTCGACTGCATGAACTTTACAAAAATCATGTAATCAAAGGGCATGAAGTTTTGACTGCAGTCGACTGCAAGTTGCTGCAGTTGCTCTTCACCAACTTCGTCCTGTAGCCATCTCCTGCATTGTGAAGGCTCTATTGTCAACCAATCATTAGGGTGTTTTTGTTTGACCCATGTGACCAAAAACAAGAACCAATTTGCCATGATTTCTGTGTACAGTGGATATATAAAATAAATGTGATATTTGAGTCTCTCTCTCTCTCTACTTTATTGTACAATGTGTAAACACACAATATTATATTATGATTTCGGTTTGTGTGATATGGGGGTTAGATACATGTTTATTTCTAAATTATAAAGAAAACCATTTATAATCAATGGCAACACTGTCATGTTGATTTGAGCCTTGCTGTTGGAAAACCACATTAGTGTCCATATTTTCATTTGTCGCAGATGCACCTCCCCTGACTTACTCCTCGACTTGCATCTACTGTCGGGTGCTTTAGCCTTACAACTCAAACACGCCCAATATGGTGCTGTTTGTGGCAATGTCATCTTGCTGAGTCTACCTTTCAGTTATAAAGTCAATCTCAATGTGAACCATTACATTCAAAAGCTTGAAACCTCAAAAAAAAAAAGCTTGAAAACCCCATTCGATTTTTGCCCCCATTTTTTAAAAACCTGAACATAATTCATTAGGGTTTTTTATTTGAGTTCGTTTTGGTGTCAAAGATAATAATTTCAGTAAAGTTTGAGTTTTTCAAACGGGTTTGTTCATTATTTTACTACGGTAAAAAAACTAATATATATATATTTATATATATATATATTTAGTTTCACACGTTTTTTTTTTTTACTATAACCTTAGTAGACCTTATTGCCTAATATTGTGCAGGCTATTGGGGTGGTGATTCAAAAGCATTGTCTTATAGTTAGTTGGCTGATAGATAACGGTTACATTCGTAACCGCTTCCCTTCCTCCCAGCAAAGAGCCCGAGTATGCAGGTTGAGGTGTGTGCGTATTGGAGGGGGATTTATCTGGCCATTTGGCAGGAAATCAAGAATACTGTGATCATTCGCACCCCATCATTCACATAGTGTCATTCATTGTGTGAAAAAGCGATGCACATGGAAAAACGTGCATGTCCAGAAAACCGCCTACCTCTGTCATTGTTTTTATATGGGGCGTACATGACTATTCACATATTCACTCCCCCTCCTTATCTAGCTACATTCCTGGACCCCCACTCCTGGATCGGATGCCACACACACACACACACACACACACACACACACACACACACACACACACACACACACACACAAACAATCCATCAATACATGTCCATGCATCACCCACATTTCCATATCCCAGTCTTCCATATCCCTTGCATAGGCTAGAATACTGGCCAAATGACATGTTTTGTCCAGTAACCAGTAGGCCTAATAACAGGTTAATAATTGCGAAGCAAAATGCACTAGCCTGTCCAGACTTCACCCACTCTAGGCTACACTCGAATAAATACTTACATACAGTTCCAATAAGAGGGTGCATTCATGGTTTAACTGCTCAGCAACAGCAGCTGCCCTCGCAGTTCGAGACTGTTCCGAACCAGTCCCTCTTCTTGTCCGTGTCCCTGCCATATTCAGTAAGGAAGCAACAGACAGGCACCGGATAGCGTTAACGTTTTTAGTTTTTTTTACCTTCTCTTATGTCAACTAGTTTTCCCGTTTCATATTCCTAAAAGTTAGACAGCCAACAGGAAGCGCGTCTCGGCCTTTTCTCACCCTGTAACCAAGCCAGTTAATTAATGACCTTTCTGAAAACGAATTCCTTCCCTAACTTCCACAACTTTACCCCTTGTGTTACTATGTTACAGTATTAATGTCCTTGTCTAGTGCCACTCCTCCCCTTCCCTTGGGTGGTTTATGTCAGGCAGGCATGTGGAATTTAACGGGAGAACTAAAGCCGAGGCGTGTGAATGGGAGGAGTCGCACGTTGGTGAACTATTATTTATACATGAAGAGTTTAAACGAATTAGCTTGACAGAATTACGAATCCATTCACCAGGACTAGTGATGCGTTGATTTTCTAGTCGTTACTAGGAAAGTCGGAAATGTCAGACTTGCTAATTGGTATGTTCATCCAGTTAGCAAGTATGACATTTCCGACTTTCCTAGTTCCTACTAGCACATAATTGTGGTATAGGCTATATCATTGGAAAGTGCTCAAAGCAGCAGTTTACTGCCCAAATTAATAACTCAGCTGATTTGATGATCAAGTATAGTTTTATTATTAGGTTATTGTGTGGCTCTATAGTTATTGCTTGTCAATAACCGGGAAAATGGGTTTATAACCAAATCATAGGCTAATATGCATATGCCTAGAAAATAGCAACATTTCTAAACAGTTGAGTGCGCGTTTTTCTTTTCCATTTCCCGGAACGTTCTATACTGTTGCAAGGTCGGGATTAGTAACGTTGTTGTAGATCGCGGGGGATAGAGGGAGCCTGTTGTATATACTGAATTATTAGAGAAATAACGAGGGCTAAAAGTTTACAAAAGGGTTGGTGTGGTATGTCTGTAAACATCTAAAATGCGTTGGCATTAATAGTCTACAGCCACAAACAAACAAATAACTTTTAAATGAAAGACGATAAATAGTTTGGAATAATGTAACAGTTGATTATGTAATTTTGTTAGGACCAGTGTGAAGTCAACTTTATATTATCTTGAAGCCTTGGGTGTGAAAGATAACACCTTGAGCTATATATGATGTGTACTATTTCTGTGTAATTCTAAAGCTAAAATCACGCTAAACCAGTTCAATTGGAATTTTAGAGGATTAAATGTATTAACAAAAATGTCAGACGTTATTCTTCCAAAGTGTCAGATGTATTTTTTTGTTGTCTAGATTGGCAACATTCAGGTATGTTCCAAAGTGAAATACCACTCCGATACTCAAGGTGGCATAGTGTCCACTTCAAACAGTGAAGCCATTTTGACTCATACATGCGCATTCCTTATTAGCGTCATGGCAGCAACTTTAGCGTACCAACAACAACATTGACTTCCGGTGTTTCGATTTTACCTTCAAAATCAAAGTCTGCAGTAAAACGCTATGTTTATGATACAAAATCAATCCGTTAACATTATGTTTCTAATGTATAACTACATCAGAGAAAAATCTAAACGTGTGACTATTTACCCATGCAACAGAACATAGCAATTCACTATATAGGGAATACATATTGGACTGTAGAGGAAAACGTTTACTTCCAGTCTCGTTTACGTTTACTTCCAAATAGCCAAATCATAAGAAGTGTTGCTGGACTTTTACTGTGGTCAAACAGCTTAAAATGGGGTGCCTGGACACTATACAGTTAAAATATAGCACTATGACATAGGACGCATACAGTATACTGTCATACCTTATAATGTAAAAGACACATATCTTAATCTTCCTTCTGGGGTACACTTTGGAAGAAATACAACATACAATATGTTTATTCAAAAAGTCAAGAGAGATGCAAGTAAATTTGGTCCAAAAAAAGTATACTTTATTCATAAGAAATATCACATTGACATGAATTAATACAATTGATCATCAACAGTTACAAGTTTTAAATTAGTTTCAAGTTTTGTCACGTGCACACGTAAAGTGAAGTGCTGACTTGCTAGCTCTTTCCCAAAAATGCAGTGTTCAATATCAAATAGTATGAAGTCGATTTTCTTTAAAACACACGGGAAATAAGAAAAACACGAGAAAGTAAGCTATATACAGGGTCAGTACCAGGGACACTGGAGTGGTTAAGGTAGATATGTACATGTAGGCAGCGGTAAGGAGAAAGTGACTGGTAGCAGGATAAATAATAACAAATCAACATAGCAGCAGCATAAAGGCACCCTCATACTAGGTTCGGTTTGCTTCTACCAGAACTCGGCTAGGCAAAGCGAACGTCTGTGCCACGCATATTCCCTTAAAAACACATTCGTTTGTAAAACGAGAAGAAAAATGGCAATATTACGGTTTGTCCCTCTTGAGACGACGTAGCAATAACATAGCCATAACACTTCCTCAAAATATTTCTAATCAATCAAAGATAAATACAGGCCTTAGTGGTGGGTGGGTGTGCTGGTGTGTGCATGCGTGGTGATGAGTGTGTACGTCTATGTGTGTCGGTGTCAGTGTGAGTGTGTGTGCAGGAGTGTCAGTACGTGCATGTGTGAGTGTGTGGGTAGAGACCCGTGAGTGGCATATAGTGCAGATAGTCAGTGCAGATAGACCATGGGTGAGGATGGCCAGCTATTTTCTAGCTGTTCAAAAGTCTCAGTGCCTGGAGTCACCATTATATTCAATGAACCTGATATACTGTATACACATTCTTACATAACATTTCATGCAATAAAAATTTTTCCCCTGATAATTCGTACAAAACCTCATGTTTTTGTGAATGAATTCATTGATGTTATCTCCAAATAGGACTGCTTAAGTGTACACACACACACATAGGGACCACAACTACTTCCATCTACTCCTCTCTTCACCATACGGAGCAGCACCTAGACCAAACCCTTAACCTACCCTTTACCCTAAACCGGGTTTGTATCCTAACCCCAATCCCGCCCCTTACCCTAAACCGGGTTCGTATCCAAATCCCAACCCTACCCTCCCCATACATCACTATATGCCTTAGAGCCCACCCCTGTCTTTATTCATGTTGTGTATAGTCTGATGTTTTGTTTTGACTCCTATTTTGTTCTTTTTCTTTTCATTTCTATAATTGTGAAGTGACTTTGGGTCCTTGAAAAGCACTAAGTCCCATGTATTATCATCCTCCTGAGCTTTGAAATCCCCACAATGATTAGAACATTCATATTTCAGAACAATGTCCACAACCTTTCCATGTAATGCCAAATACTGTAGAGATATTTCTGTAGTGAGTGAAGGATGCCCTCCATTTCCTTCTCATACTGCTTTATGGAGTCCATTATTTTAACACTCAATGTAATACTATTGCAAGCACATTACTTTCTTTTTCATGTTTATAGCTATGGCCATCCAATGTGCTTTTAAATGCACAGGTATTATATAAAAAAATGTAAACACCACCAATTGCGTGCTATTCTAGGTACCTTAGGCAGAACATCATCCTCTCAGAACAGAAATTCTGTGACTGTTGGCACATCAACACAACGTGATCCTCCAAATTAGATTTTATAAGATCAAGGTACACATCAATGTAGTGTTGTGTGGGTGTGTGCATGTGTGTGTGTTTATATGTGTGCTGGGGTCAGTGTGTGTGCATGTATGTGCAGGAGTGTCAGTGTAGGCGTGTGTGACTGTGTGGGTAGAGACCCGTGAGTGGCAAGTAGTCAGTGCATATAGACAGTGGGTCAGGCTGGGCAGCCATTGCATAGTTTTTCAAAAGTCTCAGTGTCTGGAGTTATTGGCTGTTCAAAAGTATCAGTGCTTGGGGATAGAAGCTGTCTCGGAGCCTGTCGGTCCGAGACCCAACGCTCCGGTACCGCCTATATGATCCATGAATCCAGTCCAAAACCCAAGTCCAAGAGGCAAACCTTTTGATTAAAAAAATAAAAAATACATAAAACAACTTTTGATTGATTGCGACAAAGGTGGGTTTAAGAAAATTGTTGGAAGGCATAGCATATTTGGGGTAACATAAACCTATAGCAATATGATTTTACCAGGATACTGCCTCACTTTTAATAATAGTTTTCAATCTATAAGCCAATATGTAATTTATAGGCCTATAGTGTATTGTATTGGAACCAATGGTGTGGTTAGAGTAGAACGTGTGGCTGGGCATATAGACCCCAATCCCCCATGAAATAACACCATATATAGATTCTACAGATACCAGTGAAGAGTCCCAATCCCACTTTTACTACGGCACGTAGAATAGTTCTCTCTATAAACCAATATGTATTTCATATAGCGTTGCATTGGGGGCATATATTTGACCTGGTTTTAAAACCCAAATGTAATGCAAATATCACTTAATTATGAACACATACGAGTTATTGTTAATTATTGTTTAGACAATTATTGCTCATATATCATGAATAAGTACAGGTAACGGGCTCTTTTATACAATTACCTGGACTTTTATTTATTTGGAATATTTTCGAAATTCCGTGACCCAGAAGTACTGTTTTAGTGTTGCGGACACTTTCTTTTGGATTAGCAAATTGTAGCTACACCAACAACAGAAATACAACAATTCATAAATGTATTGAGCAACAAACATCTTCATACGGATTATAACTTCCAGTTCAATCAAACACAAAACGCAGACCGCAATTTGTGACTGGATTAAGGCGAAACAAGGACGAAGAGAAAGACAAATATAGCTACTAGCTAACGTTACGTTAGCCTGTTAACGTAAAGGCTAGCAGCAAGCTGACATGAATTCTCTCGTCGGCTATGGCGTGTCCTCTGATTCTGACAGTGATGGGGATATTGTAAACAACAAGAAGTAAGTTACAATTCAGGAATACAATTTAGAAAAACTTTGTTTGTGGAAGATGAATTGAAAAGATTGACGTGTGTTCCATAGAGCTCGCCAGTTTGTAGTCCTAAAACCCGGAAATGAGTTACCTGGTTCGTTCAGCAATTCCTATGAGGAAAGAATAGGGTTTGGGGATAAATGCAGAATATAAGGTCTGAGGTTAACACAGGTTTAGGAGATCTTATATGTTTTGTTCTATGAGATAATATCGGTCAGTTTTATTTTATCAGGAAGTCATATTGATACCAAGCTCTCTTTTACAGATGAGCCCTGAATTGCACAAATTACAGAAAATACACACATCAACATATAAACTTCAAAAAGCAAGCAGAAAGAAAAACACGGTCATAAAAAACAAACACATTAATTTGTACTAAGGTCCTCAATCAGCTCTCTGAATTGTGCTAGAGGCACCAACACAACACATTTAAGAATATTTGGAATACTGTTCAACAAATAAGGTGCAAGAAAACTATAAGCTGATTTACATAAGTCAGAGACCAAAGGAATTTCCAGTTAGCCATCCCTGAGACCCAGTGTGGTAACTCGTATGTCTAAAGTTTAGTAAAGTTATTGGGTACAGTGGGACTTATTGTAAAATAGCTTTATGAATGAAAACATAGTTATCTATCAACCTACGTGACATAAAAGAGGGCCAACCAACTTTCTGGTAGAGAATGCAGTGATGAGTCCTACAATTGTTGGCCATAATAATGTGCTTTGATAAATTGCATCTAATGGCTTTAATGAAGTGGTAGCTGTGTTTCCTAGTATAGATGATGCTGCCATAGTCTAGGGACGATAGGAACGTCGACTGAATAATCAGGTTTTTACTACTTAGCGAGAAGCAGCACCTTCTTCTATAGAAGAAGCTCATTTTTATTCTCAGCTTCTTAACTAACTTGGCAATATGCTTTTTAAAAGACAGCTTTTCGTCTATTCAGATGCACAGACATTTGTAAGCAGGGACACGATCAATATGGACACCATCCAAAGTACATATGCTTAAATTATCTGAGTTATTTTTATGCGCTCTAGAGAACAACATATACTTAGTTTTACCTGCATTCAGTACTCATTTCAGGTCAATAAAGTTTTTCTATAATACAATGATGGCAGACTGTAGTTCAAATAGAGCCTGCTCAACTGTGGGGGCAATAGAGTACACAACAGTATCATTGGCATATCAGGTTGCAATTTAATATAAACAGTAAAAAGTACAGGACCCAAAATTGACCACTGCGGGACACCTTTTTTAACATCCAGGAAACCTGATTTAACACCATCAGTAGATACAGATTGAGTTCTATCTGTCAAGTCATTTTTTTAAATAGTTACAGTTACTGGTCTAGGCCAATTGAGGAAAGCCTCTGAATTAGCAGTGAGTGATGAACTGTATTGAAAGCCCTTGACAGGTCAATGAAGAGGGCAGCCCAAGGTTGCCTTTTAACCATACAGTTAATCGCTAAAATATTTGAATCCTTTATTAATTCTCAGCTAAGATCTTTCTTATCTTTGAAATGTATTCTAAATGTACACTAACGGTCAAAAGTTTTAGATAGCACATTATTATGGCCAACAATTGTAGGACTCATCACTGCATTCTCTACCAGAAAGTTGGTTGGCCCTCTTAGGTTGATAGATTGCTATGTTTTCATTCATAAAGCTACTCATATTTATTTATCTTGCTCCTTTGCATCCCAGTATCTCTACTTGCACATTCATGTATGCATATGTAGGTAGGTAGGTAGGTAGGTGTGTGTGTGTGTGTGTGTGTGTGTGTGTGTGTGTGTGTGTGTGTGTG
>NW_019942663.1:57120-74368 GCF_002910315.2 Salvelinus sp. IW2-2015 | reverse complement strand
CTGAGAAGTGGTCTGTGGTCACCACCTGCAGAACCATTCCTTTATTGGGGGTGTCTTGCTAATTGCCTATAATTTCCACCTTTTGTCTATTCCATTTGCACAACAGCATGTGACATTTATTGTCAATCAGTGTTGCTTCCTAAGTGGACAGTTTGATTTCACAGAAGTGTGATTGACTTGGAGTTACATTGTGTTGTTTAAGTGTTCCCTTTATTTTTTTGAGCAGTGTATATATATTCTGCACATCTACCATTCCAGTGTTTAATTGCTATATTGTAATTACTTCGCCACCGTGGCCTATTTTTTGCCTTACCTCCCTTATCCTACCTCAGTTGCACATACTGTATATATACTTTTTCTACAGTATTATTGACTGTATGTTTGTTTATTCCATGTGTAACTCTGTGTTGTTGTATGTGTCAAACTGCTTTGCTTTGTCTTGGCCAGGTCGCAGTTGCAAATGAGAACTTGTTCTCAACTGGCCTACCTGGTTAAATAAAGGTGAAATAAAAAAATAAAAAATTCAAGGGTTTTTCTTTATTTGAACTATTTTCTACATTGTAGAATAATAGTGAAGACATCAAAACTATGAAATTACACATATGGAACCAAAACATATTTTATATTTGAGATTCTTCAAATAGCCACCCTTTGCCTTGATGACAGCTTTGCACACTCCTGGCATTCTCTCAACCAGCTTCATGAGGTAGTCACCTGGAATGCATTTCAAATAACAGGTGTGTCTTATAAAAGTTAATTTGTGGAATTTCTTTCCTTCTTATTGCGTTTGAGCCAATCAGTTTTGTTGTGACATCGTAGGGAGGAATACATAAGATAGCCCTATTTGGTTAAAGACCAAGTCCATATTATGGCAGGGACAGCTCAAATAAGCAAAGAGAAACGACAGTCCATCATTACTTTAAGAATGATTACTTTAATAGATCAGTCTATTTACGGAAAATGTCAAGAAATTTGAAAGTTTCTTCAAGTGCAGTCGCAAAAACCATCAAGCGCTATGATTTAACTGGCTCTCATGAGGACTGCCACAGGAATGTAAGACCCAGAGTTACCTCTGCTGCAGAAGATATGTTCATTAGAGTTACCAGTCTCATAAATTGCAGCCCAAATAAATGCTTCACAGAGTTAAAGTAACAGACACATCTCAACATCAATTGTTCAGAGGAGACTGTGTGAATCAGGCCTTCATGGTCAAATTGCTGAAAAGAAACCACTACTAAAGGACACTAATAATAAGAAGAGACTTGCTTGGGCCAAGAAACACAAGCAATGGACATTAGACTGGTGAAAATTTGTCCTTTGGTCTGGAATCCAAGTATGAGATTTTTGGTTCCAACTGGCGTGTCTTTGTGAGACGCTGTGTGGGTGAACGGATGATCTCCGCATGTGTATTTCCCACCGTAAAGCATGGAGGAGGAGGTGTTATGTTGTGGAGGTGCTTTGCTGGTGACACTGTCTGTGATTTATTTAGAATTCAAGGCACACTTAACCAGCATGGCTACCACAGCATTCTGCAGCGATACGCCATCCCATCTGGTTTGGGCGTAGTGGGACTATAATTTGTGTTTCAACAGGACAATGACCCAACACACCTCCAGGCTGTGTAAGGGCTATTTTACAGAGAGGGAGAGTGATGGAGTGCTGCATCAGATGACCTGGCCTCCACATTCCCCCCGATCTTAACCAAATTGAGATGGTTTGGGATAATTCGGACCGCAGAGTGAAGGAAAAGCAGCCAACAAGTGCTCAGCATTTGTGGGAACTCCTTCAAGACTGTAGGAAAAGCATTCCAGGTGAAGCTGGTTGAGAGAATGCCAAGAGTGTGCCAATCTGTCATCAAGGCAAAGGGTGGCTATTTGAAGAATCTCAAATATAAAATATATTTTCATTTGTTTAACACTTTTTTGGTTACGACATGATTCCATATGTGTTATTTCATAGTTTTCAATGTCTTCACTACAATGTAGAAAATAGTAAAAATAAAGAAAAACCCTTGAATGAGTAGGTGTTCTAAAACCTTTGACTGGTAGTGTACAATCAGTCAGGTTTTAAACCATGTCATCCCTAGTTATAAATGATGCTAGGCAAGAAAGTTTATATCGTTTGTATCGTATTCTAAATGTACATCAGTCGGGTTTTAAACCAGGTCAACCCTAGTTATAAATGATGCTAGGCAAGAAAGTTTAGAAATAGGCAGATAATTATCTCGGTCAAAAGGGTCACCTTCTAAACCTTGGGGATAGTACCAGATATAATTGTCAGGTATAGGTATATAATCGTCAGCCCTAGTGGATTAAAAAAAATATATATATGTATTTTTTTTTACATCAATCTCATGCAAGGCACATCGCAGATAGTGAATTGTTGAAATGGAAACAAATATTCACTCGAAGTTGACAGGTTAATCGTCAGCTAGAGTCAGCTAGAGGTTTGCAGAGGGAAAAGCAGTCAATTGACTGACCAGGGTCAATTAAACAACTGTTTCTCTCAAATAAAAAGCCTGCTGAGATGATGAAATTATAATTTAAAAGCATCACTTATCCCATTCGTCCCAGTTACGATGCCAGAGAGTCAGACAGAACTTGCTTAGGTAGGGAAGAAGAGGAAATGCTTTATTTTATTTTTTTTAATTATTTTTATTAATTATTATTATTATTATTATTTTTTTTTTTTTTGGTGGATCAGCTTAATATTGCGGAAAGAATGTTGTTTCCAATGTAATTGTCTGCATCATTTCCAATCCCCCATATTTTTTTGGGTAAATATATATATCCATTCACGTATGCATACATATACACATATATACATACACATACCTACATAGACATACATACTTTAAAAAAAAGAGTATACCTTTATTATTATTCCCTGCAAACCCTACCACCGATCCCCCAATTGGAGTAAACTGATAAACATTTCTGTTTTTACCTTCAATTTATACATCTTATACACATTTACAGACACAGTCTACTTTATAATAGTTCTCTCTTGTTTGTTCTTAGTCCTTCCTCTATTTCTGTTGTCCATCCAGTTTGATTTCCACTTGTAACTGTGCTATTTCACAATAGCTCCGCACCTATACACATTTCACAGATCCCGTATGCCCTACATTGTTTATCTTGTTATTAGTCCCACCCTTCAGCTCCACTCAACCTTTCCCATCTATCTTCCAACATCATCCATTTCTGATTTTTATTTGCCATATATTTTTCAGCTGTGCTGTGATGCTTCACYAAAGATTTGAATCTTCCTATTCTCATAGCTTCCACGGATTGTAAATTAAAAATAAACATTTTTGCTAAAATAATTATTATATTATRGATTGATTGACTATGGCTTTTCAAATCCCCCAGTATTGCTATCTGTAGCGTTAGTTCTACGCAAATGTTGCAATTCTTCAACCATTCCTGGACCTGTGACCAAAAACGAGCTACATGCGGACAATACCAAAATAAATGGTCTAATGACTCTGCCTCCTCACAGCAGAATCAACAGAGCTGAGAAGATTGTATCCCCCATATATATAACATTCTATTAGTTGCAAGAATTTTGTACAATAATTTAAATTGAAAAATTCGAAGTTTTGAATCCGGCGTTGTTTTGCGTATCAATTCATAAACCATGTGCCATGGAATGGGTACATCGAAAATCTCTTCCCAACTATTTTGCAATTTATATGGCACAGCTGTAAGTTTTTTGGTCCTTAAATGAAATTGGTATATGTTTTTATTTATCACACTTTTCTTTAACCATTTATGTTCTTTAATATAAGGCCGACATACAAGTTCCTTACTTTTATCCCCTCCACCTGCTCTTCCATTTTTGTGGTAATGCTGCAATTAATTGGTTGTAATTTTGGGTAGAGCAGACATTTCCATATGTCTGTGTTAGCTGCATGTGTGACATTACTCCACCAGTCCATTTTATGATATCATTCACAAAAATTACCTTTTTTAAACATTTCTTCGATAAATCAGTTTTTTTTTATCAATTACTATATTTGAATTTAACCACAAGATTTGTTGTACTATTTGTTCCGTCCTTTCAGGTGGATTAAACTGAAATTGCAACCAACTTTCTAAGGCTTGTTTAAAAAATAAAGATATTTTGGAGATTATTTCCTTTTCAAGCAACGAAAGTGAGCAGGTGTAATCTGAATAAAGGGAAAAAGGCCGCTTCTTGAACATAGGATGAGACATTCGTAGCATCTACTAGAGAACCAGTTTGGATTAAGTATAACTTTTGTATGACTGATGCCTTTAGTGAGAGGTCTAATGCTTTAATTATTTAATAATTTTCTGCCCTCCGAATCATAATTCGTTATATAAATAGGCCCTTTTAATTTTATCTGGCTTGCCGTTCCAAATAAAATTGAATAATTTTTTTTGTTCATATAATTTAAAAAGCAGGTCACTAGGTGTAGGCCAAAACCATAAGCAAATAGGTAAACCTGTGATATGATTAAAGAGTTAATCAGGGTGATTTTCCCAAAACAATAGACAGGTATTTTTCCTTTCCATGGTAGCAAGATCTTATCTCATTTTGCTAACTTTCTATAAAAATTTATTGGAGTGAGATCATTTTCTTTTCTTTTGGGATTTGTATACCGAGTATGTCCACATCACCGTCAAGACCATTTAATTGGTAAACTACATGGCAAGTTAAAATGTGTATTTTTTAGTGATCCAATACGTAATATGGTACATTTATCATAATTTGGTTTTAATCCAGAGAGGATAGCAAATGTATCTAGATCCTCTAAGAGGCCGTGAGAGATTCTAGTTGTGTTTTAAAAGAAAACATGAATCCATCGGTACAATGACACCTTAGTTTTTAGGCCTGGATTTCTAATCCCTTAAATATTAATGTTTGATCTAATTTTAACAGCTAACATTTCGATGGCAAATAATAAATAGATATGCGATAGTGGAAACCTTGTTTTACTCCTCTAGATAGTTTAAACTTTCTGAGATGTAGCCATTATTTACTATTTTACACCTAGGGTTACTATACATAATTTTTACCCATTTATAAGAAGATCCCCAAAATTGAAATATTCTAGGCATTTATATATAACTTCTTGAGAATACAGGGGGTGCTATTTTTCCATTGATAATTTGCTATACAGATTATAAACCTGCCTCTTATTCAATTTATTGCTCTTACTAATATGCATATAAATAATACCATTGGAAAGAAAACAAATCTCTAGTTTCTAAAAACCGTTTCAATTTTGTTCTCTGAAGTGATACAGAAGTCCAATTTGACAGCAACTTTCCATGAACCAAGAAGAAAATAAGCAAGATGTTTAGGCCAGCCTTCAACGCTCGCCTAATATATGGTCGTGCCCCTATGACCCGAAACACACCCTCATTGGCCTCCTCTGGGTGTTCAAGAGGACGTCAGAAAGGAAAAATATCCTTGTTTTATCTGGGACTGACGGAAATGAGGGCTAATTCTTTGGCGTTTTACCGACCAACTTCCGGTATCTATATCGTGCGACTTGGAGCTGCGATTGTCTCTGTTGTACGGCCCATTATTATCTCCGTCTCGAAGGTTTTGTTTTGAATACATGTGACCCAGATCATCCGTAATGTATGTTTTTCAAAATTATAGTTTAATCAGATTATTTGAATTTTTTCGGGAGTTTTGCGGTGTTCCGTTGTCTGAATTTAAGTTACGTTTGAGAAATCCGTGCCACTCGACCAGTACCTGTGCCAAATGGAGTGGGAAAGGGAACCAATTCTGAACGCAACCACGACTCATCTTGAAAAGGACACTTTGATCAACATTCCTGAATGAAAGATCAGCCATAAGTAAGACCCATTTACGATGTTATATCATATCTGTTTGTGCATGTGAACTGGCCGTGGGGCCCAGCCGATATTCTGCTGGTAATAGCATGCTAATTAGCGCTACTTTTGTTTTCGTTATAAAACATTAATAAATCTGAAATATTGTTTGGATCACCAAAGATGTTGAGGCTTTCCAATATCTGTTACGCCGTGTAATTTTCTGAAATGTTAAGATGAGTATCGTATAATGGACGTTGGTCTCTGTAATTGTTTCTGGATGGGTCAAGCACTAATTATCAGAATTGCAAGCTGCAATTGTAAGAACTGTTGATTTATACCTGAAAAATGCCATTTTCAAACAAAAAAAAACTATGCTATACATAAATATGTTTATCAGACTGTCATCTTATGAGTTGTTTCTGGTTAGTGGCTATATATATTTTTTATTTAGTCGAATTAGTGATAGTGGTCAATGTTTTTGTCTTTGATCATCATGTTCTGTCCCCTGTGCCTGCCCTCTTGGTCTTATTAAGGTTCTTTTCCCTCTTTCTATCCCCCTTCTCTCCTCCTCTCTCTCCTCATCCGCTCTCTCTCTCTATCGTTCCGTTCCTGCTCCCAGCTGTTTCTCATTCTCCTAAACGACCTCATTTACTCTTTCACACCTGTCCCCTTTTTGCCCTTCTGATTAGAGTCCCTAATTTCTACCCACTGGTTTTCCGCTTCTGTCCTTGTCCGGATTCTTGTTTGATGTTTGCTGTCCTGTGTCCTTGTTCCGCCCTGTCGTGTTTTGCCCTTTCAGATTGCTCGTGTGAAGCAGGTGTCTATGTCAGCTACGGAACCTGTGACTTCCTGAAGCGACCTGCAATCTGTGGGGGTCGCGTCCTCCAAAGTCGTTCCTCTCTACTGACGAGAAGATTTCAAAGTTTTCGTTTTGGATTTACCTTTGATAATCCCAGGAGAAATCATTGTTTGTTTGATACTGGAATAAAGACTCTGTTTCTAAATACCGTCGCTTGTGGGTCCTCATTCACCAGCATAACAGATAGCTACTGACCAGGAAAAACTGTTGGGAGTAAAAAAATCGTGTCTGCTTTGCTAACGTGGGTTGCTAATAGAAATTTAACATATTTGGTCTTCCCTGTAAAACCATTTTAAAAATCTGAAAAATGGTGGCTTTATTCACAAACCTGTATCTTTTCATCTGGTGTCCTTTGGACTTGTGATTTAAATGATATTTAAGAATGCTACAATTACTTGTGACGCTTGCTAGCTATGCTACTCAGTGGGGGGGTGGGTGGGGGGTGCTCCGCGGATCAGGTTGGTGACTCTGTGAAGAAGATAAATCCAAGTCGTAACTTTAATCAAAAAGCCTTTTCAAAATCAGCTATGAAAACCAGGCCTGGTGTCCCCGATATTTCATATGTTCTATGTTTCCAGTAACTTGCCTATATTATCTCCAATGTATCGTCCATGTAAAAACCTGTCTGATTAGGTGAATAATAATCTGACAAAACTTTTTTATTCTATGCGCCAAGCATTTTGCTAGGATTTTTGCATCACAACACTGAAGTGTAAGAGGTCTCCAATTTTTAAAGTGACCGATCTTTATATATACCACTTGGGTCCTGTTCAGTAATAATGATATCACACCTTTCTGTTTGCGTGTCTGATAATCTATAATTTATATAGGAGTGGTTAAAAACAAGCTAATAGTGGTCCTTTGAGTAATATAAAATTTTTTTGTATACTTCCACTGGTAGCCATCCAGTCCTGGAGTTTCCCATCCTTAAAGGCCCCAATTGCATCAAGTAGTTCCTCCTCTGTAATTAGGCCTTCACATGAGTCTTTCTGTACAGATGTTAATTTACATTATTATTAGGGAAAAAATCCATACAATTAGTTTCAGTTAGTGGAGATGGAGGAGCCTGAAACGAAAATATATTCTTAAAGTACTTTACTTCCTCTTTCAAAAATCATTTTGGGTGAATCATGCGTGACTCCATCATTTGTAACAAGTTTTAATACGTTTTTTTTGGTAGCATTTCTATATTGAAGATTGAAAAAGAATTTGGTGCATTTTTCCCCATATTCCATCCAGTTAGCTTTATTTTTGTAATATATTACACTGGATCTTTCTTGAATAAGTTCCTCCATTTCTTTTTGTTTTTCCTCTAACTTATTCTGTGCCTCTATGGTACCGTTTTTATTGTTATCTAACTGTACTGTTAGTCCTTCAATTTCCTTTGTTAATATGAACTCTTTTGATCGAAATTGCTTTTGTTTTGTAGATGAGTACTGAATTGCATGGCCTCTAAAGGCACACTTAAAAGTGTCCCATACAATATGGGGATCTGCTGTACCTATGTTATGTCTAAAAAAGTCAGTTATAAATTCTTCTGTCCTAGTTCTAAACAATTTATCATCTAGTAGGCTTTGATTAAATTTCCAATATCCTCGCCCACGTGGAAATTCTGTAAGAGTAATATATATGCCAATTATGTGATGGTCCGACCGCATTCTGTCCCCTATCAAACACTTTTTAACTTTTGGTGCCAGAGAGAATGATATAAGAAAGTAGTCAAGGCGACTAGCTTGATTAAGCCTCCGCCATGTATATCTCACTAGGTCAGGGTATTTAAGTCTCCATATATCCACTAATTCCAATATATCCATGACATTCKTGATTTCCTTAAGTGCCTGAGGGTGATAGTTTGTAGTGTGATTTCCTTTCCGGTCCATAGAGGTATTTAAGACCGTATTAAAATCTCCCACTATAATAATAGAGTCTAGTGTTGCTTGTAGAGTTGATACATTCTTATATATATTGTCAAAGAAGCTTGGATCATCATTATTCGGACCGTATAGGTTAATAAGCCATATATGTTTATTGTCCAATAACATATTTAAAATAATCCATCTACCTTGAGGATCTGTTTGGACAAGTTGCACATTTGGATCAAAGTTATTATTAATTAAAACCATCACCCCTTTTGAATTTCTTTGCCCATGGGAGAAATATATTTCGCCCCCCCAGTTCTTTTTCCACAAAACTTCATCTAAAACTGTTGAATGGGTTTCCTGTAAACAGTAGATATTATAATCCTTCTCTTTTAGCCAGGTAAATACTGATCGTCTTTTCTTATTATCTGCTAAGCCATTACAATTGTAACTGGCTATACTTATTTCACCACTTARCATAATGAGACACACCTTTCAATTATTTTTATCAAAATATATGTTTGTAAACGTCCTATTAAAAAGTAACATAATGATTGAGTGTCTATATAGTTGTACCATGACATTTGCATCTCCACTAAGCAAACCTCCAATTGGTCCCCACTATTCCACCCGCCAAAAGCCCCCATCTCGAGTTGGGTTGTCATCCCAATGCCCGGCAGACCACCCCCGACCCCCCGCATCGCACAGCGAAAGAAGAGGAATTGTTACACTTCAGTGCATTTACTGTTTTTCCCAAATTTTGAGGGATCACCAGCTGAGTCATAGATGGAGCTTAAAAGGTAGCTTAATATAGCTTTCTTAATCGCGATAGTACATCTGTCTCTCAATTCTGAAAGATTGCCAGTCCACTGGAGAGTCAGTTTTCCTTGCTTTAGCCCAGGCCTGATTTCACATCTGAATGAGTTCAGATAGCTCTAACCTTTTTGTTTTCTTCTGAGCTATCTTTGACTCTAAATTGTTTTTAAATGGGTGTGTTTATTTGTCAGAGGAATACATATCGAGGATACATTTTCTAGAGCCAATTCTGGGTCAGGAATACAGGAGACCGTGGCTAAATCAGAGTAGAACATGTTATGTAAAACCCCTTAAGGAGAATCATTTTTTTAAAGTGATCTTAATTCAACAAGGATTAGTAGTTTGCTGTTTCGTATCTCTAATGCATACTCCACTAGACAAATATTAGTTAACATTACCTTTATGAATTATGACGCCTTTGTGCTTTATGCTTGTTTTGATTACATAAATGTTTCAAAATGGACAAAAAGTGACGTTAGCTGATGAAGATTATGTCAAGGAACAAAACGTACAAGATCTCCCTAAGCCTGTGTTTACCACAGACCTTAATTTCGGCAGTTAACCAGAAACTCCATTAATTTCCCCATAGGCTTTGTCCAATGAACCATGAGTTGGTGCCTACAAAAAGATTTACATTTACATTTACATTTACATCATTTAGCAGACGCTCTTATCCAGAGCGACTTACAAATTGGAAAGTTCATACATATTCATCCTGGTCCCCCCGTGGGGAATGAACCCACAACCCTGGCGTTGCAAGCGCCATGCTCTACCAACTGAGCCACAAGGGACCAGATGCCATTACTATTGTTCTCTATGGAGAGGAGTGTTGTGATTGGTCTTGCTACCCAAACCAGATGATTTCTCCTTCCAGTCAAATTAAATATTTCCAGATTGAGAAGTCCTTGAAATCTTTTTTTGGATAACGCTACAGCTAGTATACCAGTCCATTTATAAATGTTTTTTCTTTGAAGGACTGAGAGCAAGGTGGATGGAGAGACCCAGAAGAAGGGCCGCAATTTCCTCCTAGAGTCCGGGTCAGCCTCCAGTGAGTCGGACTGTGACTCCAACCCAGAGGAAGAGGTGGACCCCGTATCTCAACTACAACCAAAACGCCCTCCTCCTTCCTGTATGGGACCGCCCTCAGAGTCCCGGACCCCTCTCCTCCCCGCACCCCCTAGCTCCCTCTCCCACAAACTCCCCCCTCCCCCCCTCGGGGCCTCATCCAAGAGTGGCGTATTCGCCAACCCCTTCAAGGCTCAAGCCGACCAGAAGCTCAACGTCTTGCAGAAGCARGTCCCTCTCACWSTGCWGGCRCGYCCCTCCCAGATAGGYGGCAAGAGGATGTGRGTGGCGTACAGGAAGGARGGACGCTGCAGGTTCGGGATCAAATGCAAGTTTGCCCATGACAGCGACCTCCAGAGCTCCATCATTCCCAATGACTATGACCCCCCTGCGGGTGACGATCCCGGATCGGACCAAGCTGACACCAACGCGGGGGGCTTTTCATACATGGGTCGCCAGAACTTTCACGACAACCAGGGAGGAGACCCTGAAGAGAAGGGTCAGCAGTCTAGGAAGAGGAGAGTAGGGCTGAGTAACACCCTAGTGCCCCCGAAAAGGTCAATGAAGAATTATGCAATGCAGAGGAAGAGGGAACAGGTCAATTTGAACTGAGCGACTTACACAGGAATACTGTCAGCAGCAATACAGTGTGTGTGTGTGTGTGTGTGTGTGTGTGTGTGTGTGTGTGTGTGTGTATACGCGTGTGTGTATACGCTCACATTGTTTTAGTGTGTGACAAGAGAAAATGGGAATGTGTTCCAATTTTGTACCATTATTCTGCACTAATTTACTCCCCCCATGGATGTATGGACTGGTGTAAAATATGGTTTAAATTTCTCCCTACCCATGCTTACGAGTGAGCAAGTGCAAACTAACCAGACTACAGCCAGAGAGTATTCTATACACCGCTTGTCAGTATGCAAGATAGGATAACTATACCACACTTCCGAACCTCTGTTCAGTCCAGTACATATACGTCAGATTGGTAGTTTGTACATGACGTTTTTGTAGTTTCATTGAAAACGTATTACCTTTTGGAAGAAACTGTCCGTTGGAAATTTAAGCTACATTTTTATCATTGTTAAATAAATGCTTTAAATGTTTTGTTATTTGTGTTTGTGATCACTTAAATGATACATGGACATAGGAACTGGAGATACAAATAAAGTTATGGGTTGAGTTTAGGAAAATGTAACCGTTCATTTCAATGGTTTTTGCGTTGATTAGAGAAAGATTGAAAGGAGAGGCAGCACAGGGTTGCTTTTTTGGACCAGTTGCAACACACTCCGGCATCAGTCACAATGTAAAGCACACACACTTAGCTCCTGCTTTCTGGGATGGATCTATTGGAGCCCCATACACCGGCGATTGAAGCTTCTCCAGCCCAAAAAACTGCAATGAAAGCCAAGATCGAACGGAACCGACAGCGGACTCTGATGCCGAGGCAAGCCCGACTTGCTAGCGGACTATTGGCAGGAGAGGGGGGTGGCACCTCGGCTAAAGTCGTAAAAAAAACATTCGACTCTCGAGGCGGGTTCTTCATTGATGAAGAAGAGGAGGGACAGGAGGAGCAATTGATGAAGGAGAGGGACAGGAGGAGCAAAGGGGGAGTAAAGTCGTGCGTCAACCAGGTATGTACATTTATAACTAATCAACCATTGCAGGAGGCAGCAGGGTCATATCTGTTGCGTTATGTCAACGTCTATCAGAGGTCATCTGTCTAGCAGCTATGCTGTCATCTGTCAAAGATAAGATCCATTGGTTCATGTGTGCCCCCGTATGGATTCATGCCATAGCAAATGCCAGTGGCTAAGTGGAGTCAGTTTCTTTCTATAGCCCAGCTACCTGAAACATTGGCCATATCAATAACAACATCAACAATTATCAAGATTGTCACAAGAAACAATCAGTAACAACAATAATCAAGGGTGGTTTTTTTTACTGACTAGGGCACCTTGGCTGGCTGACTGACTCCTAGCACTCTGCATTGGTCGTAAGTTGCTCTTGATAAGAGCGTCTGCTAAATGACAAAGATATCACATGTAAATGTACTAGTAGTGTAGACAGTGTTGAGCTAACCTGGGCGCCATGTCTGCTCGGTCTGACAATTCCACAAGCAGTTGGCTAGAGAGCAGAAACCCTCCTTAGAGGCGGGGTGCTCCGAGGAGGCTAAGGAGTCGGGAGAGAACAGGGAGGTGCAGAAGCGCTCCTTAGAGGCGGGGTGCTCCGAGGAGGCTAAGGAGTCCAGAGAGAACAGGGAGGTGCAGAAGCGCTTCAGCACACAAAGGTCAAAGGTCAGTAACAGTTAAAAAGAAATTGTGAACAATTTTTTATAAACATGAATGAAATACTGGGATTGAGACAGACAATAGGCTTTACAGACAACAGATCTACTGTGTTCTGATCCTCACTCAGACCACACGGCCACTCAAGTAAGTCACCTAATATAGATCAAACCTACCAGCTCCAGTGGATTGTGGAAAGCGGGTGATGCAGTTTTGTTTTATTGATTTAAAAGATAAACCTGCACACTGAGCTTGCCCGTATCACTTATGTTTATTCCGCTTACTTATTCATATTAAATGTTTTAGATTGTTATTTAGTCTGTTGTGAACCGAGCTGTGTCGTGCAGTGAGGAGCAGCGTGTGGACAAGGGACACCATTGCTCACGAATACGGCCCTGAGGAGCTAGTGGTTGAAGAGGAGGATCTCTACAGGAATGTCTGTAACACCTGTGGACACCAACTGACCTATGAGAAGATGTAGCTTAGTGTCCTTTAACCCTTATCCCGGGGGTCCACAGGGTGAGTTATTTTTTGTGGACCACTGCTAGACACCGGACACGTAAACTGAGATTCAAATAACTTATCATGTACTTGACACAATTCCTTGTAGCTGAAGCAAGATCTTCCTGAAATCTTATACATGCCATACACAATGTGGCCACAAGAGGGCAGACATATATGAACATTCCTCTACATGTTGTGCTGCTCAGAAGCTGCGGATTGCTATCGTTCTATAAAATATCAACTTGATAATTTCCCTTTTATATTGACAATTTGTAAGATAATGTAGTATGTAGAAGGATTTATGTCTGAAATAAATATTTTTCCATAATTTGATGTTTTTGCAATAAAATATATATTTAGTTGGATTACTGTGGATGGATAAAGCCAGGATAAAATATGGAGTGGACTAAGGAAGATCCGAAAGCGTTTGACATTGAAGTCAATTCCGATTGAGCCGACATATGCAGCATTTACTTTGAATGTGATTTCCATGACCTCTGTAACATTGCCATAACCTGTCCGTCTCTGTGCGATTTCCTCTGCCCATGCTTTGCCGATGCATGCCCGATCTATAGGCTTGATTCAATCAGATCAAGTGATCGCTAACACCCGCTTAGCTGGTGTTTTGGCGGCGTTGGAGGTGTAACTGCGTTAGAGCTGTCAAATCAGTGAGCACACACCCATCCCACTTGCATTAGATGTTCAGAATGAGAAAGTGTAAGGCTATATAGAAATAATGACACTCAGAAATCCTCCTTTCGTTTAACGATTTCCAATCAACCTAATCAAGGTTTAGGCTAGATAAGGCTACATCTCACATTCCAGTGTTTTCTAACTTGTAAACAAGGCTGCATGGGGATTTCTTATGATGGATGCCGTGCAGCCAATGTCAACTCTAGATATAATGGCATAAGCCGCTTGTACATTGAACAGCTCTAACCCAGTTCCACCTCCAAAACCACCACTATAAGGGTGTTGGCTAGGGCAGATCTGATAGGAACAAAACGGTCTGCTTTGTGTTTGCCATGGAAAATTGAGGACCGTAGTATTGTGATACTAGTATCATGAGGATGGTGGGAGGGGCTCATTGGAATGGCTGGAATGGAAACTATGGAACGGAGTCAAACACACCAAACATGGGAACGTGTTTGACTCGGTTCCATCGATTCCATTCCAGCCATTACAATGAGCCCGTCCTCCTATAGCTCCTCCCACCAGCCTCTTCTGATGAAAACGCTAAACACACAAACACAGAAGGCCAGTTGATGGGTATAGATGGCTACATCACTTTATGTACAAAGGCAACAACTCACACACACAACTGCCCTGATGCGGGTAGATCTAAAAAGCTACCAAAAGTGACTATAAATACATATTTCTGTGATCCTATATATTTCAAATGGTGCCACAATACATTAGGAGGGACATCGCTAGACCTCTCCTTTTATTACTGTCTTTCCCAGTTTCCCCTAACCTCAAAATCCAGACTGAATCACCTTATGTTGTTTCACTTCCCTAATTAGTGATCGTGAAGTGAAACAGCTGAATTCAGTTTGAATTTCCAGGCTAGTCCCCCCCCCACCCACACAGACTAGTCTAGATAAGTACATGTTGCATGTGCACTTCTGTGGCATCGGTCAAGACATCCCCCTCCACCACTCCGTCACCCTCTCCGCCCCCTTCCCAAACTACCTCTCCCTCCCCTACAGTCTCACACTGTTGAAGGGTGTTAGCGGAAGGAGAGGAGGCAGAGAGAACAGAATCGTCCAGAGCGTAGCTTTCGCTACAACCCACAGTGGTTGGGTCCTGAAGCTGGATGTCCTGAGTTTGGGGCGGACGTTGAAGTTGGGGTTGGACCTGGGCCAAGAGAGGGAGGTTGGCGGTAGAAATATGGGAGCTACTCTGGAGGGTTTGGAGTTGCTGGGGGGTGGCTAACAAGGGGATCTGCTGGAGATGTGTCTGCGACCCGTCGACGGTCTGGAAGGTCATGTGGAGAATCTGCGGCTGCTGATTCTGCTGCTGCTGCTGATAAGACTGCAGGGTCATTTGCTGGAGCTGCTGGGGCTGATGCTGCTGGGTCACTACCGAACCGGAATGAAGGGCCAGTTGCTGCATCTGGGCCTGCTGCTGTTGCGACTGCTGCTGCTGTGGGGAAGCGGCCGCCACCTGCTGAACAAAATGAAGGGGCATCTGGAGCTGGAGGGTGTGGTGGGTCTGCTGCTGCTGCTGGGTGTCGGAGGGCGACGGGGGGTCGATGGGGGACAGGGCGATGGTCAGGGGCATCTGCATGGCGTGGAGGCCCTGGTCCTGACTCACTACTACCACCTGGTGGCTCACCTGACCCATCTGAGCTATCTGTTGCCCCATGTGGGTCACTTGTTCACCCACTTGGGTCACCTGCTGGGCGGGCTCGAGTCGTACCAGCTCCCCCTGGTTCCCGACACAACCCACTCCCGAGGCCTCCAGCAGGGAGGCAGGGGTAGTGATGAGGGCCCCTGCGTTGGCCGCCAGGGCCTCTGCGATGAGCACCTCCGGGTGGCTCTTGGCCTTGTGGGCCACCACACTGTCCTTCTTCTCAAACTTCTTGTTACAGATGGAGCAGGAGAACTGGTAAGTGGCATCAGCGTCGTGCTTCTTCATGTGCCAGTTTAGGGAGGCCTTCTGGCGGCAGGTGAAGCCGCAGATCTCACATCTACAGGAAGTGAAGTAGAACGTAAAACAGAAAGGGACGGGGGGGGGTAAATTCAGGGGGTCAGATGAGGTGCAGGTACAGACAGGTGCAACATTTAAATAATCGGATGGAATGAATTAACAACCAGGCAAACAAATAAATGAGGTTGGAGATGGAAACTCACTGTAGTGGTTTCTCTCCGGTGTGGATCATGCGGTGCACAGCCAGGTTGTGGGAGCTCTTGAAGGCGCGGGCGCAGAACTCGCAGATGTAGTCCCTCTGGTCTGAGAGAGGGAACAGAGAGTTAGCAGTAGCTCATCACAGAAAACAATGACAGGTCAAGCGCTGCTTCTGTGATTGCATGTATACTGTACTTGTGTGTGCATGTAAATGTTAAGTGAGGATAGTTAGCATTCAGTGTGTCTGTATGTGGATCTCTACGTGTGTGTGTGTGTATGTGTGTGTTTACCGGTGTGGTGCTTGGCATGGCGAAGTAGCTGTTTCTGCAGCCTGAAGAGTCTTCCACAGGATGGGTGAGGACATACAAACTTCTTCTTCAAAAGGTGCTGGTACTTAATATGGTGCTGGAAATTACAGGAAAAAGAGAGTCAGCGAGAGAGACGAAGGATGGGGGAAAAAAACGTAATACTATTCACCTACGTTGGGGTCAATTCCATTTCAATAGTCAATTCAGGAAGTGAAATTGAAATTCAGTTGCATGCATTGGAGAAAAAAAATCTGAATTGAAATCGACCCCAACCCTGTTCGTGCACAACTCAATCTCAGAATAGCTTGTGCGCTTCGTCGTCGCTATGGCAGACCTGCAGGTAGCGAGGGTGAGCCAGGACTGTGCCACACCCCTCCATCTCACAGCGCACGTACTGCACCGGGGGCTTCTTCCTGTGGGGGCGGGACATGACAGAACTGTCAATCATGTGTGTCAATCATCATGTATGTCAGAGGTGAGGGTTCAGCTTTTATACATATGATTTCACTAATGTTTTGTTAGTTGACTGTAAAATAATAAATAAAGAGTATTGTTGCAGTTGAACAGTAATGTCAACTTTACCTTCTTTTCGGCAGCCGGGGACTTTTATCATCTTTCCTTCGCCTGCCTCTCCTGAGGGAAATAGAGAAAATAAAAGAAGTTGGAGAACTCGATTCAAGCAAGGAGTTAAATCAAGAGACCAAACCAATGCCAGATCCAATTCAAATTCCCAAAGTGACACAAGTCTACCCTTGCACACCCTTCCTTTGAAGTCTGAAATTGCACACTCTCCGTTATGGATTTAACAATGGTGGAAACGCCAGCCACTTCCAATGCTTTTAAATACATGATGGGGAGAGTGCAGGTGCACACTTTGGGAGAAGGTTGG